>NC_068429.1:12229378-12511878 GCF_023373465.1 Oncorhynchus keta
ATCCATTGTTTAGCTGGAATGGAATGTTCGTATCAAGTTTCAAGTTTCAAGTTTTAATGTCACATGCACAAGTACACTGAAATGCCTTTCCTGCAAGCTCTAACCCCAACAATGCAGTAATCAATAACAATGACAAAGAAATAACAAGTTAGAACAAAAACATACAAGAAAAACACGATAAAGTAAATAAGTATACTATATACAGGGTCAGTCAGTTCCAGTAACATATTTACAATGTGCCGAGGATATTGGATCAATAGAGATAGATATCTATAGGGGTAAGGTGACTCGGCATCAGGATATGCATGTATGATGAACAGAGTAGCAGCAGTGTATATGATGATTGTATGTGAGTTGGTGTGCGTGTGTGTAGTCAGTATAAATGTATGTGTGTGTGAGAAAATTATGTAGTGAATGGTTGTGTGTGTGTTCGGAGTGTCAGTGTGCGTGAGTGTGTAGTGCTCTGTGAGTGTGTAGTGCTCTGTGAGTGTGTAGAGCTCTGTGAGTGTGTAGTGCTCTGTGAGTGTGTAGAGCTCTGTGAGTGTGTAGTGCTCTGTGAGTGTGTAGTGCTCTGTGAGTGTGTAGTGCTCTGTGAGTGTGTAGTGCTCTGTGAGTGTGTAGTGCCCTGTGAGTGTGTAGTGCCTTGTGAGTGTGTAGTGCTCTGTGAGTGTGTAGTGCTCTGTGAGTGTGTAGTGCCCTGTGAGTGTGTAGTGCCCTGTGAGTGTGTAGTGCTCTGTGAGTGTGTAGAGCTCTGTGAGTGTGTAGAGCTCTGTGAGTGTGTAGAGCTCTGTGAGTGTATAGTGCTCTGTGAGTGTGTAGAGCTCTGTGAGTGTGTAGTGCTCTGTGAGTGTACATAGAGACAGTGCAAAGATATTAAAATAAATAATCAATTACAAAGTTCAACTCAAATAGTCTGTGTAGCAATTATTTTTTAGCTATTTAGTTAGCTATTTAGTTAGCTATTTAGTTAGCTATTTAGCAGTCTTATGGCTTGGGGATAGAAGCTGTTCATGAGCCTGTTGATGTCAGACTTGATGCACTTGATGGCTTAGCTGGTTGGAGTCTTTAACGATTTTCCGGGCCTTCCTTTCACACTGCCTGGTATAGAGATCCTGGGTGGCAGGGAGCTCAGCCCCAGTGATGTACTGAGCTGTCTGCATCCTATTTGAGTATGATATGTGGTTGTCTCACCTAGTTATCTTTAAGAGGAGTACATTTACTGTAAATTGCTTTTGATAAGACCATCTGCTAAATGACTGAAATGGCAAATGTTAATGTTTTACATACATAGCTCATATTACTGTATTAAATATATATTTTTTATATTTAAAAACATATATATTGATGTTCCAAATGTATCATTTGTACGGTTCTTTATTAAAAATGTAGTTATTTGTTACATTTGACTGTTTAAAACCTGGCAGTACTACTCATTATTCTGAGAGTGATAGCATTTTCCATAAAACATGATTATTTGTCTCTGAAATGAAACCATCAAGTTATGCCATGATTAAATAGTTTAAAAAAAAAACACGAATCTCTTTCATACGTTCTTCAAACAATAAAAGCTAATTTACCAACATTTCCGAAAATAGATATATACTGTACAGCATTTTAGAATGAAACTCTTCAAACATATTTTTAATTAGAGAGGTCCTCAATCAGCCGTCTGAAATGACAACAATTCATCCAATTTGAGAGAGTTCAAAACAACTGAACGCTGAGGAACTCTGTAGAGGCCAAAGGAATTTACAGAGTTAGCCAGCCCTGAGAACGTGTATGGTAACTTGTACTTCTAAAAGTGATGAATGAAGTTAGGTACAGAGGGAGTTTTTGTAAAATAATCTTAGAAACGAAAAGAGAGCAATGCATGGATCTACGAGACTTCAAAGAGGGCCAACCTGCTTTCTGATATAGAATGCAGTGATGCGTACTGAACTTGTCGACCCGTAATAAAGCGCAGTGTGCTGTGATGAACTGAGTCCAATGGATTCAGTGTATTGGCAGCTGCATTCATATAGTCTAAGACCGGTAGAACATGGGACTGAACATTCCTACCGGTGATGTTCCATTGATAGCATTCACATAATATTACACTGTTTGTGTGAAATGTGAAAACGTCTTCATTCAGACCTGTGTGGCCTTGCTCTCGGATTCCCCCTTCACCATTTGGCCACATGGTTGTGCAGTCAAAGCCCGGAGGTATACGTTTGTGCCAGCACTGTAAATTGCCTTGTTAGTGCCTCACCTCATTTCGTTTCCCCGAATCTCAAAATGTCTCCACAAGAAACAGTCTATTTTCGAGGATTGTGAATTACAGCGAAATCCATTGTGTTTCTTATATGCATTTGAACATGACTGTAAAGTGGTGCGCTTGTGCTTGGTGTATGAAATCAGAAATGTGTCATATTCATTAAAAATAGTTTATTATCATTGCTTCATCATAGTTTATACTGCTGGAAGATGCTGTGACTGGTTGATATGATGCTGTCTTGACTTTCTGTCCAGAATGCCTACCTTTACAATATGAGTCAGTCTGCATCCTAGTAGCGCCAATGGTTTTCAGGAAAGACATGTTCTAGTTGTATTTGTACTGTAGACCGTATAAATGCAGGGTACACTTATTTTACAATTCGAAGCACAAGCATGCTCCTCTATGGATCATCTCAGTTTAACCTTCCCATTAATTAAAGTCACGTACATCCAATATGAACCAAAGATCACATCTTTAGATGACATTTAATCCCTGGTAGGGCTCTTGGCCTAGATGGAAATTAATTCAGGCTCAAAACTGAAATTCAGCCTTGGGATTGCGCCACCATACTAATTTGATACTGCATCAACTGCAGGGAGGAACAGTCATCTATTATGAGTTTAATCTATCTTGCATTTAGAGTACTGTGCCTCCCTGACTGACAATTTGATAACCTACTGGACTTTGCCAAACAAACTGACAACTTGACAGAAAATACAATCTGAATCTGTATTCTGAGATAAAACCACTCTCATAGGAAACACAACTGGAAGTCCAGACATAAGACCTTCACGTATTAACCTTACTCATCTTCTGTTTAGCATTCTGATTGATATTAATCATCATACACCCTGGTGGGTTTAATCCTCAATTCTGATTGGTTCAAACAGCATTCCAGCCAGTGTCTATTCCACACGTTACCACCGGCTAAATCTATGACGTTAAAATGCCTATTTAGTCTGTTCCATCTGACTGCGCAATCCACAGCCCAGCCAATGCATTTATAAATGCATTTATAAACTTGATCTCCACTATAAAAAACGTCTAGACATTATCTCACATTTCTTTTAGACTAACATTTAGTTTTCAACAGCGGAGATTCGTATAAACCTTGCTGTCTATTTCACCTTATATTTAGCGTTCTGATAGATATTAATCAATAGAATAGTCTGTATTAACACATTTCCTACATAGACCTATTATACAGCCCCAGATTCAAATCTTCTCTTTTATAGCCTTGAATAAGATCCCTGAACATTGATGATTCATGGAGGTCCTGCTCTCTCCCGTCCCCTGCAGGTTTCTGACGATGACTCTCCAGAGCCAGGTCTGGGCGTGGAGATGGAGACTGTCCAGGTGCGGAGGCTCTCCTGCCGGAACCTGCAGCTTCCCCCACTGGCCTTTAGGCAGGCGGAGCAGCGTGACTGGGCCCCGAGGCCAGAGACGGAGCAGATCCCTCGGCCCACTAGCCTCGCCCTCAGGATCCCCCCGCTCATCGCCATCACCTCAGCAGACACCAGCAGGTAAGAGAGACAGGAGACTGCATGTGGAGACAACGGTCTGGTGGCAGGGTCGTGGGATGTGGATTGATGTGTGTGTGAGAGAGGGAGAACGAGACAGGTGGATGAGCGAGAGAGGGAGAGAGAGTGAAAGAGTCAGACAAGGAGACTCAGGGAAGCTTAGTGCTCTTTTCAGTATTGAGTGTGTGTGTGTATCTGTGCTCCTTAAAATGTCTGGCTTTGTGTGTCAGTATATGTGTGAGTATAAATGCATATGGTCTTTGTAATTTACAATCATGGAACACTAACCTAGAGTGGATGCAATCTGCTCTCCATTCAGACAGCACAAAGACCATTAAACTGAATTTCGATTTATCTGAATTACGATGGTAGTTGCCCCTTGAAAGCCTGTGAATGACATACAGTAGGCAAAAAGCATTTTGGTGACTCATGTTAAATGTGATCAGCTTTACTTTGAGCGTGATGTGTCTACGTGTGACTCATCAATGCAAACGTATACTACTGGGTTTTGATTTTAAGAACACAGTGTCCTTCAGCCAGAAAACCTCTCTACTTCAAGCCACGGTCGGCTCTTTCAATGTCCACACACTTTGTGTGTCTGTGTCAGCTTCAAAAGATCCTCACAAAAATGATTTGCCCTTGTTTTCCTCCCTGCATAATATAGTTTCACAGGTAGATAGAACCTTTGTTATAGTCCTAACTGTTAATATACCTTTTAATTATTTCTAGATCGCTATGTGCACCTTGGCACAGTAATCATTCTCCCTCCCTTAGTTATAGTTGCAGCTATGGTTTATCCACCCATTTATTTTGTGGGTGTGTGAGACAAAACAAAATCTCTTTACCTGACTCTCTTTTCAGTATAGAAATGTATACTTTTCGGCTCTTGTAGGAAGCAATCACTCCCCTATTACTGATCTATAACTGAGCTAGTAACTCACTAACTAGCAAAGGATATGAACAAAATGTGCACACGTGGCAACATGCAGCTCTCACTATGATTTCAAAACCAACACATCTACTCATGACCGCTTATGCTGTAAACACAGTCCAGTTCAAAGTAAATGGCACAGATCCATATATCGCAATGGTCTATTTGCTTATAGAATACGGGCTGAGTCGTGCGTGTCGTGCGTGCGTGTCAATGCAATAGAAACCTACACCGATGCGTTCTGCCAACAACAGGGACGGCAAGTAGCGTAGCGGTTAAGAGCATTGGGCCAGTAACTGAAAGGTTGCTGGTTTGAATCTCTGAACCAATTAGGTGAAAAATCTGCCAACGTGCCCTTGAGCAAGGCACTTAACCCTAATTGCTCCTGTAATTTTCTCTGGATAAGAGTGTCAGCTCAAATGTTAACAAAGTATCTTGCATAGTTAATTTAGTTTTGGTATGTTGCATTAAAAGTGGCTAAAATTGCGTTGATTCGATCACAGTTGCCACAGTAAAGGGAAACGTTGATAGTGTTAACAGGGAAAACTCTAGAACAGTGGTCCCCAACCTTTTCTGAGTCAAGATCACTTTCTGAGTCAAAGTGCAAACCGAGATCTACCGCTCAGATTTTTTTTTACATGACTTCAAAAATGTAAACCAATGCAACATTAACCAATTAAATACAGTACTGCAGCAATGAGGTTTGTGCAATAAGCTATAGGCCCAATAAATTATGACCGTATATTATCTTTGCTTGAATTACCCTGCCAATGCATTGTTGTTCGAGCCATTTTGAGGTAGGCTATATGATCACACTGGTAATAGATCTGTTGTTGTATTACTTGTGAGGCACAGCTGAGTGAGCATACATTTAAATAATTAGCTTTTTATTTTTATTTTACTTGGCTGATGGTGCCTGCATCTGATTGTTCGTCTCAGTGGAGGGTGAGAGCAGCATCTCAACATCCCTCCGCTCTCCCTTTCCTCTGCTGATACTGACCTGAAAGGGACCCTGTCTTCCATCTAATGGCGAAACTCAAGTCGCACCACATTATTTCTGCCTCATGCACAAATTCATGTTGTTACTCCTATGAACAGAGAAAGTGAAATATTCCTCGATATTAAAAAAGACCCAAGCCGTTAATAATAACAACACAAGCATATAGATACACTTTCCTACTCATTCATTACTGCTGCAGTGCTTGTTGTAGCACTGAGTGGAAATAGGAAGAACTTACATTTTATGGCTTATAAAAGTATTGAATACAAAGTGTTGAAAGTGCTGAGTAAGAACTTAAACAACAGCTCTTTGCTGTAGTCGTTGACAGTCTCGCTCTAGTCAGACAGTCTCGCTCTATGGTTTTAAACGTTTTGAAATCTCACAGTACCAACTTTGCTGTAGCTTTCTTTAATGCCTGCTACATTACTGCAGACACGGTAATCTGAGCCATCCGTTTGGCCTGCGTTAGGCCTACAGTGTACTTGATTTGCTCTCTGGGCCCGCCAGGAAGGCAGATGTTGTTCGCCTACCCAGCGTGTAGGGCATCTGAATCGGGTGCACTTTCCGCCAACAGCCAGAGTCTAATAAATGGGAACACAAGGCTTTATCTTTGTTTGTTTTTTTTACATAAATGTTTGGCGATCGACTAGAAATGCCTTTCAGATCCACCAGTTTAGAGGGAACAGTGTTTCCTACATAGTGTACCACTTATAGTGTACCACCTTGTGGGCCCTGGTCAAAAGTAGTGCACTATACTGGGAATAGGGTGCCATTTGAGACACATCCAAAGACAATCAGGACCTCTCATGCCAAATACTCTTTGGGTCAGCGACTAGCCCTTCATTTAGATTCGGTTGTATGATACCGTTGGTCTAGAAACGGTGCCACGTAGATGTGAGCATAGTCTCATGTTATTCATATTTATGAGAATACATGAGAATACTGAATGACACTTCTAGTGTGCCATTTCTAGTATACTTCATCGTTCCTAATCCGTTGTAGTTGTAAGAGTGTAAACCTTTGCAATTGTTTATATTCAGGAATTGATAGTGTCTGGAGAGAAACTGGAGATGAGATGGGAATAGTGATCTATGATTCCCATTCATTAACAATTACTCCATGGTTTCTCGTAAAGAAAGAAGATGGAGTGCTGTGTTTTGTTAGTGTCTCTCTGGCAGTTTCATCTGAAAAGGTCAGACCCCGGAGTTTGTTGTTGGATGGGAGTTTTGATGGATTGTGGGGTGTGTGAGGATGTCAGTGTACAAATCAAATTGTATTGGTCGGCATACACATATTTGCAGATGTTTTCGCAGGTGCAGCGAAATGCTTGTTTTTCTAGATCCAACAGTAACACCTAGCATAACAAAATAACACATCCAAAAAATAAAATACAGAAATATCAGGACGAGCAATGTCAGAGTCTGGAATATAAATACAGAGCCTTCAGAAAGTATTCATACCCCTTGATTTATTCCACATTTTAATGTGTTACAGCCTGAATTATAAATGGATGAAATATCCCATAATGGCAAAGTGAAAACATGTTTTTATAAATCTTTGCAAATGTATTAAATTAAATACAGAAATAGCTCATTTACTTAAGTATTCACATCCGTGAGTCCAATACATTGTAGAAGCACCTTTGGCAGCGATTACAGCTGAGTCTTTCTGGGCAAGTCTAAGAGCTTTCCATACCTGGATTATGCAACATTTGCCAATTATTATTTAAAAGATTCTGTCAAATTGGTTGTTGATCATTGCTAGACAACCATTTTCAGGTCTTGCCATAGATTTTCAAGTAGATTTAAGTCAAAACTGTAACTCGGCCACTCAGGAACATTCACAGTCTTCTTCGTAAGCCTGGTGTCTTCCAGTGTCTGGTGGAAAGAAGACTGAACAAGGTTTTCCTCTAGGACTTTGTCTGTGCTTAGCTCCATTCCGTTTCTTTTTTATCCTGAGAAACTCCCCAGTCCTTAACAATTACAAGCATACCCATAACAAGATGCAGCCACGAATATGCTTGAAAATAATGAGAGAGTGGTACTCAGTAATGTGTTGTATTGGCATTGCACCAGACATAACACTTTGTATTCAGGAAAAAAAGTGAATTGCTTTGCCACATTTTTTTCATTATTACTTTAGTGCCTGGTTGCAAACAGGATGCATGTTTTGGAATATTTGTTTTTCTGTACAGGCTTCCTTCTTTTCACTCTGTCAATTAGGTTAGTATTGTTGAGTTACTATAACGTTGTTGATCCATCCTCAGTTTTCTCCTTTCACAGCCATTAAACTCTGTAACAATATAAATGAGTCATTTTGGAGTCACCTTTATTGTAAATAAGAATATAATATGTTTCTAAACACGTCTACAGTCATGTGGATGCTACCATGGTTATGGATAGTCCTAAATGAATCATGAATAATGATGAGTGAGAAAGTTAGACGCACAAATATCATACCCACCCAAAATGCTAACCTCCCCTGCTATTGTAATGGTGAGAGGTTAGCATACTTCTGTTACTTTCTCACTCATCATTATTCACGATTCATTCAAGACTATCCGTAATTATGGTAACATCCACATTCACGTAGAAGTGTTCAGAAACATATTTTATTCTTACTTCATAAAAGTGACTCCAATAATTTCTATTGGGCACGAAATAATCTGAAACACAAGCAAAACAAATAAGCAAATGCATCCATCAAGTTTGTAGAGTCACAAGTTTGATGTAATCACTGCAGGCTAGCATGTCACATCTTCTCCGGCTCTTCCCCTCCGGCGTACGACGTCGTCAGAATACTAACCACCGGTCCTGGGATTCATCATTACGCACACCTGGCACTCATCATTACGCACACCTGACTACTTTAATAAACACATAAGTGAATTTGTCCCAATACTTTTGGTCCCCTAAAATGTGTGGGACTATTTACAAAGAGTGCTGTAATATCTAAACGGTTCACCTGATATAGATGAAAATACTCTCAAATGAAAGCTGACCGTTACAAAACAAAGTAGACTGGTATTTTGGATGCAGTAATTGCAGTGAACTGTAGTTATACTGCAATCTAACTGCAGTTACACTGCAAAATTACTGCAGTAAAACAACTTTTATTTTGGACGCAGTATTTGATTTATACTACAGTTATACTGCAATCTAACTGCAATATTTTTTCATAAGGGCAGTCTGCACTTTGACCTCAGTCATTGTATCATTTCAAATCCAAAGTGCTGGAGTAAAGAGCCAAAACAACAACAAATGTGTCTCTATCCCAATACTATTGGAGCTCACAGTACATATGAAATGGGTAAAACAGTATGTAAACATTATTAAAAGTGACCAGTGTTCTACGACTATAAGGGGCAGGGTGTTGGACGGAGGCCGACTAGTGGCGACAATTTAACAGTCTGATGGCCTGGAGATAGAAGCTGTTTTCAGTCTCTCCGTCCCAGCTTTGATCTCCGCCTTCTAGATGGTAGTGGGGTGAATAGGCTGTGGCTTGGGTGGCTGAGGGCATTGATGATCTTCTTGGCCTTCCTGTGACACCAGGTGCTGGCAGTGTGCCACCGGTGATGCGTTGGGCTGACCGCACCACCCTCAGGAGTGCCCTACAGATGCGGATAGTGTAAGTGCCGTACCAGGGGGTGATACAGCCCTACGGTGGTGCATGGCCCGCAGTCATGGGTAAACAGGAAGGACAGGAGGGGGCTGAGCATGCACCCCTGCGGGGCCCCTGTGTTGAGGATCAGCTTGGTGGAGGTGCTGTTGCCTACCTTCACCACCTGGGGTCCGCCCATCAGGAAGTTGGGGAGGTATGCCAATCGTAGTGGGTCTAGGATGTCGTGTAAGTTCGAGGTGATATGATTCTTAATTAGCCTCTCAAAGCACTTCATGATGACAGAAGTGAGTGCAATGGGGTGATAGTCATTTAGTTCAGTTACCTTCACTTTCTTGGATACAGGAACAATGGTGGACATCCTGAAGCAAGTGGGGACAACAGACTGGGATAGAGAGATTAATATGTCTGTATACACTCCAGCCAGCTGGTGTGCACATGCTCTGTGGACGCGGTTTGGGATGCCGTCTGGGCCGGCAGCCTTGCGAGGGTTAATGCACTTAAATGTCTTACTCACGTCGACCACGGAGAAGGGGAGCTCAGAGTCCTCGTGAGCTGCGGTGGCCCAAGTCGGCGACTCAGTGTTTTCCTCTAAGTGGTCATAGAGAGTGTTTTTATCTTGTCCGGGAGCGAGGCGTTGGAGTCTGTGACATGGCTGGCTTTCCCTTTATAATCTGTGATGGTCTGGAGTACCTGCCACATGTGTCTTTGTGTCTGAGCCGTTGAATTGCAACTCCACTTTGCCCTCGTACTGTTGTTTTTCCTCTTTGATTGCTTTACGGAGGTAATGACCGGTAATGGCTGGTCTGTTTGTACACATTCATATTCCCAGTCACCTTGCCGTGGTTAAATGCGGTGGTTTGCTTTTCAGTTTTGCGTGAATGCTGCCATCTATCCACGGTTTTTGGTTTGGATAGGTTGTAATAGTCACCGTGGGAACAACATCCTCTATGCACTTCCTGATGAACTCCGTCACCAAGTCAGTGTATACGTCAACACTATTCTCAGGGGCAACCCGGAACATTTTCCAGTCCGCGTGATCAAAACAATCTTGAACCATAGATTCTGATTGGTCAGACCAACGTTGAACAGTTCTCACACACAAGCACGCACGCACGCACGCACGCACGCACGCACGCACACACACACACACACACACACACACACACACACACACACACACACACACACACACTCTTTTTGTTACTGTGGTTACATTTAGAGGAAAGATGGAAAATCATTCGCCCTCCTGTTGTTCCCAATCAATGTCCCCCTGCTGTCATTCCATGAAAAGCCCACCCTTACCCCTGCTATCATTCTATGAAAAGCCCACAATGCCCTCCTCCTGGGCTGTACATTTGGGCCACGCTCAGGAAGAAAATCACTAGCATGTTAAGCAAAGAGAAGTGAGCTGTAGCCATTTTGAATATAGGCATTGACACGAATTTACATTTGACTGCAGACAGGGTTGCTATGATTAAGCCTTTTTTGTCTGTCATAACAATAGGTCCACGTCTTCATGGGAAGTGTCATCTCTCTATGGTCACACAGGGAAAAAGTTGAAGCTTATTCTGTAAGGATCGAGGCTTCCTGGCAGTATTTGCCGTTTTTGTCTCTTGGCAAACTGTACTGTACAGTATGTGCCCATCAACCTACTTCATGAATCAGGTCATTGTTGGCTCTATGGAAATTATTATTATACATATAGCTCTGGAAAGAATGAAGAGACCACAGCAGCATCATGCACTTCACAAAATAGATGGGATCATGAAGTTGCAGGGGCGGCAGGGTAGCCTAGTGGTGAGAGTGATGGACTAGTAACCGGAAGGTTGCAAGTTCGAATCCCTGAGCTGACAAGGTCGTTCTGAACAGGCAGTTAACCCACTGTTCCTAGGCTGTCATTGAAAATAAGAATTTGTTCTTAACTGACTTGCCTAGTTAAATAAAGGTAAAACATATTTTTTTAAATGGAACATTATGTGGATATATTGAAGCAACGTCTCAAGACGTCAGTCAGGAAGTTAAAGCTTGGTTGCAAATGGATCTTCCAAATGGACAATGACCCCAAGAATACTTCCAAAGTTAAGCAAAATTGCTTTAGGACAACAAAGTCAAGGTCTTGGAGGGGCCAACACAAAGCCCCGAACTCAATCCTACAGAACATTTGTGGGAAGAACTGAAAAAGCATGTGCGAGCAACTTACACCAGCTCGGTCAGTTGGAATGGGCCAAAATTCACCTAATTTATTGTGGGAAGCTTGTGGAAGGCTACCCGAAATGTTTGAAAGAAGTTAAACAATTTAAAGGCAATGCTACCAAATACTAATTGAGTGTATGTAAACTTCTGACCCACTGGGAATGTGATGAAAGAAATAAAAGCTGAAATAAATCATTCTCTCTACTATTATTCTGACATTTCACATTATTTCACATTCTTAAAACTGACCGAAGACAGGGAATCTTTACTAGGATTAAATGTCAGGAAACTGAGTTTAAATGTATTTGGCTAAGATGTATGTAAACTTCTGACTTCAACCTTATACCCAACCATAGAATATTACCAGCAAATAAAATAAAATTGTATTGGTCACATACACAATCCCTCTTGGGTCATTAATATTTACCTTCTCTGTGAATTAACCCGTTGGATCCCTGTGATTGAGTGTGTATTCACTCTCGACTTGCATGTAATGAGTGGAGGTAGATTTGTGTGCTGTGTTCCCATAGGGGTTACCCAACATAGATCATAACTATGTGTCACAGCACTGGCCCCAAGCACACCTCATATATAATTCATATCCAACAGGGGAAGGAGTTGATGTTATAGAATTCCTACAGTATGACACATCTGCTCTGCCTCAATGGTGACAATCTTTTACCACATTGACTGGATACACTCTAGGCTAACTCAGTTCTCGGGTGAGAAGTCATTCAGAGTGGTTGTTAATGTTCCCGACTGACTTCATCCGACTGCTGGGCTTGAACCCAGGTTGTCTGCGCTCCACAAGACTGTTAGCAGCACATTGAGCTAAAGCCTGGGGTGGCTAAGGCAAGTTCTTTAGGTCTCGGGCAACGCTGCTCATGATGCAAGCATGGTTCAGTTAACAACCCCAGACACGCACGCACGCACGCACGCACGCACGCACGCACGCACGCACGCACACACGCACACACACACACACACACACACACACACACACACACACACACACACACACACACACACACAGACTTTGTATTACCTTATTTTTTCTTCCACAGTAATAATCTTCTAGCCCTATTCAGCAGCACTTACCATCCATATCACTTTCCAGATGCAGTCTTTTTCACCTCACACATCATTAGCTGTTTGATGAGTCACACTCTTTGTGTACAGTTTGCCTTGCTGGAGAATTCAAATGTGTTGCATAATTAAATGTTGAGCTTTTCCTCTGGGAACTTTGTTTCCGTGTGCTGGACAAAATGGAGGGTGAAAATGCAAGACTAGCTGTCCTATTTCTTTGAGGAAGAGGGACTCTGCATAAAACATGACCCCTCAAAGCGCATGTTTCTTTAGTTGGGTTTTGTGGATTAAGATGTGGTCAGAAAGAGGCAAATTAGGTGTTTGTCAACCCTGTTATGGTGTCAGCGAGCAAATGGTGCCACATCATGCTTATTGTTGCTGAATTTGAAAATGATAACAGTTTCCAGCCAGGGAGGAGGAGTTTGTTGGCTCTCTGCATCAAGGCGACACTTGTAGTTTTTGAAAATTACAACATTTTGGAAATTACTCCCTCATTTTAGGACCTTTTTATGTTATCCTTTTAACTCCAGGACAGTCGTTGTTTTTATGTTGTAGCGAAACCTACAGAATGGTAGCTCTCCAGGCAAAGGGTTGGAAAGCCATGATGTAGACACTGGTGCTGAAGATAATGAATATGGTTTGGAACCGAGTTTGGGAAACACTGGCTTATAGCAACACAGACGAGACTATGAGACTGCATTGATGCCCTGAATGTATGACCTAATAAGGTTAAAGGGGCCCTTGTTTCCTCTGAACAGTTGATGTTGAGACGTGTCTGAAACTTGAACTCTGTAGCATTTATTTAGGCTGCAATTTCTGAGGTTGGTAACTCTAATGAACTTATACTCTGCAGCAGAGGTACCTTTGCGTCTTCCATTCCTGTGGCGGTCCTCATATCATAGTGCTTCATGGTTTTTGCGACTGCACTTGAAGAAACTTTCAAAGTTCTTGACATTTTTAGTATTGACTGACCATCATGTATTAAAGTAATGATGGACTCTTGTTTCTCTTTACTTATTTGAGCTGCTCATGCCATAATATGGATTTGGTCTTTTACCAAATAAGGCTATCTTATGTATACCCCCTAACTTGTCAAACGCATTATGAAGAAAGAAATTCCAAATATATTTTGATTTGTTAACATTTTTTTGGTTACTACATGATTCCATATATGTTATTTCATAGTTTTGATGATTTTCACGTTTTCATAAATTCTTATAATGTTTGGGAATTATGTATACTATAGGCATTTGTTAAAATTCTATAGCAATATAGAGTGGGAAAGCAGCCGTGCATTTTGACAGTTAATAGACACTGCAGTAAAAAACATTTATCTTGTCTAAGACCGGAGTCTACACAGATCGGTGCTCTATATTCAATCAGAGCTACAGTAGGCCTTTATACAAACAAGCCATTTGCAACACGTGTCTGCTATCATCCACTTTGATCTGAACTGTGTGTTTACAAGCAGTAGCAACAGCACAACTTAAGATCATTAGAACATATTCTCCAAAAGCCACAAAATACACCTGAATGGATTTCTGCAAATACAGTATGTTAAAACACCACGGGAGTCTTCTTACATTTAGGAATTTTACAGCCCTATTGATCAAACAACCATGAGAAGGTAGGCTCTCTCTCCCTCAGTTATGAACATCAACAACAACAAGCTCAACAACTAATGCTAACTAGAGCAAGATGAGCTTTAATTTAACGAAGGAACATTAGATAAACCCTCTTTTGCAGCTAGTTGGCCATCAAAATTGCACTGATAAATGATGGGGAATTTTTGCCTTCGGCCTTCTGCAGCTCGCCTGCTTGTCCCAACCAATCACCGAAGCTAACTGGCTAAAGTTAGCTATCTTGCAACTTCCAGACACAAATGAGAGAACAACTCACTCTGAAAATGTTACTCGCCGTAGCAGAGCTGGCTAGGCTTTTTACATGTTATCTAGAGCGCTTGACTAACTTACTTTTTTTGGCTACGTTTACTGACACCGGTCATATTCAGGTGTTGTGCATTCATAAATTCCTAATTGTTCTGCGCTCTGGCACACTCAGACGAGAGTGCTCTGAAATGAGGTAGATGGCCAGAGTGAATTTGCGAACGCAAGAGATTTGCTAACTGGATAATAGTCGTTGAAAAACTGAAAAATTATATGAAGGGGAAAAAGTCAGTCACTCACCAACTCCTCCAATGGCATCACATGACATCCTCCTAGCAGCTCGCTTGTTAGTTTGCTACATAAATAGATATGCTAGCCTATTAGCCACGTTATGACTGACTTGTGATCATTGCCCTTGCTAGTTTGATTGTATTGACATTCCCAGCCTTAGTTACATTTGTCTGTTTTTGTTGAGAATATTGAGTCACTGAAACTGAAACAGTGCATCCCAAATGGAGGCAGCAAACAATGTACCAGGGAAGCTGTGATTTACAACCTGATAGCAATATTTCTGGACTACCAAGAAATGTATTAATGAATTATACACTGTTCAAAAAAATAAAGGGAGCACTTAAACAACACAATGTAACTCCAAGTCAATCACACTTCTGTGAAATCAAACTGTCCACTTTGGAAGCAACACTGATTGACAATAAATTTCACATGCTGTTGTGCAAATGGAATAGACAACAGGTGGAAATTATAGGCAATTAGCAAGACACCCCCAATAAAGGAGTGGTTCTGCAGGTGGGGACCACAGACCACTTCTCATTTCCTATGCTTCCTGGCTGATGTTTTGGTCACTCTTGAATGCTGGCGGTGCTTTCCAAGAAGGTTTGCTGTGTCTGTCAGCGTAGTGTCCAGAGCATGGAGGTGCTACCAGGAGACAGGCAAGTACATCAGGAGACGTGGAGGAGGCCATAGGAAGCCAACAACCCAGCAGCAGTACCGCTACCCCCGCCTTTGTGCAAGGAGGAGCAGGAGGAGCACTGCCAGAGCCCTGCAAAATGACCTCCAGCAGGCCACAAATGTGCATGTGTCTGCTCAAACGGTCAGAAACAGACTCCATGAGGGTGGTATGAGGGCCCGACGTCCACAGGTGGTGCTCACAGCCCAACACCGTGCAGGACGTTTTGCCAGAGAACACCAAGATTGGCAAATTCGCCACTGGCGCCCTGTGCTCTTCACAGATGAAACAGGTTCACACTGAGCACATGTGACAGACGTGACAGTCTGGAGACGCCGTGGAGAATGTTCTGCTGCCTGCAACATCCTCCAACATGACCGGTTTGGCGATGGGTCACTCATGGTGTGGGGTGGCATTTCTTTGGGGCGCCGCACAGCCCTCCATGTGCTCGCCAGAGGTAGACTGACATTAGGTAGCCAGCCATTAGGTACCCATTAGGCCATTAGGTACCCGAGATGAGATCCTCAGACCACTTGTGAGACCATATGCTGGTGCGGTTGGACCTGGGTTCCTCCTAATGCAAGACAATGCTAGACCTCATGTGGCTGGAGTGTGTCAGCAGTTCCTGCAAGAGGAAGGCATTGATGCTATGGACTGGCCCGCTCGTTCCCCAGACCTGAATCCAATTGAGCACATCTGGGACATCATATCTCGCTCCATCCACCAACGCCACGTTGCACCACAGACTGTCCAGGAGTTGGCGGATGCTTTAGTCCAGGTCTGAGAGGAGATCCCTCAGGAGACCATCCGCCACCTCATCAGGAGCATGCCCAGGCGTTGTAGAGAGGTCATACAGGCACGTGGAGGCCACACACACTACTGGGCCTCATTTTGACTTGTTTCAAGGACATTCCATCAAAGTTGGATCAGCCTGTAGTGTGGTTTTCCACTTTAATTTTGAGTGTGACTCCAAATCCAGACCTCCATGGGTTGATAAATTTGATTTCCATTGATAATTTTTGTGTGATTTTGTTGTCAGCACATTCAACTATGTAAAGAAAAAATGTCATTCATTCAGATCTAGGATGTGTTATTTTAGTGTTCCCTTTATTTTTTTGAGCAGTGTATGAATCATGCATTGAACTGCATCCATCTATCCCAAAATGCCTTAGTGTACGTCATGGAACGTTGAGTCAAACAGAACCTATTTTTAAAACCCCTTATAGAGTTGGTTTTGTAGCATAAACTGGGAATTTAATATTTTTTTATTGATATTATGATTGTCTGTCTGTTTCATATCTGCAAAGTAGTTAAAACACTGTCAGTTCCACTTTAAACTTTATGTCACCTGTTACTTTGTATGCTAAATGTGAAATGCTTTTTTGCAATGAGAAGTAATAGTTGTACATTTCAATTGGGAAATGCTTAATGGTTGTGTTTTTGTATTCTTATTATTTAGACCTTCTGACTTATTATGTCAGAGTTTATGGACTGTTTATCCTTTAACGTCACGCTGTGTGTGACTGCTGTCTTTCCATCGGCCCTATGCAGTGGTGATTTAACGTCACGCCGTGTGTGACTGCTGTCTTTCAATCGGCCCTATGCAGTGGTGATTTAACGTAACGCTGTGTGTGACTGCTGTCTTTCAATCGGCCCTATGCAGTGGTGATTTAACGTCACGCTGTGTGTGACTGCTGTCTTTCCATCGGCCCTATGCAGTGGTGATTTAACGTCACGCTGTGTGTGACTGCTGTCTTTCCATCGGCCCTATGCAGTGGTGATTTAACGTCACGCTGTGTGTGACTGCTGTCTTTCCATCGGCCCTATGCAGTGGTGATTTAACGTCACGCTGTGTGTGACTGCTGTCTTTCCATCGGCCCTATGCAGTGGTGATTTAACGTCACGCTGTGTGTGACTGCTGTCTTTCCATCGGCCCTATGCAGTGGTGATTTAACGTCACGCTGTGTGTGACTGCTGTCTTTCCATCGGCCCTATGCAGTGGTGATTTAACGTCACGCCGTGTGTGACTGCTGTCTTTCAATAGGCCCTATGCAGTGGTGATTTAACGTCACGCTGTGTGTGACTGCTGTCTTTCAATCGGCCCTAAGCAGTGGTGATTTAACGTCACGCTGTGTGTGACTGCTGTCTTTCCATCGGCTCTATGCAGTGGTGTAGTGGTGCCTGTAGAATTGGGTATACTTTAAGTTTCCCAAAAAGTTCCCAAACAGCCCGCTCAGTGAAGGAAAGGCACCCTGTGTGAAAAATCCTATGTTTCTCAATGTTTAAAAAAAATGTGTTTTCCTATATATTTTTCAGATTTTCACTCTCACAATCACACCTTTTTTTCATAGAAAAAAAAAGACAAATATGTGATGGTCTAAGTCCACAACAATGCTTAAACCACATCATTCTGATTGGGTGGGTCTGTCAGGGCCTGGCTACCCAGTGTGTAGGCCGGTGTCCACCCCGGCCCATCCATGTATGCAAACAGGCCCATCCATGTATGCAAACAGGCCCATCCTGATGCAAACATAGCATGACAATTGCGCATCACAAATAGCCTACTAACCAAGACTTTCTACTAAATTTGATCAATACCTAGTTTGCGTACCCATTGTTGCCTTAGATAACATTTACTGGTAGATATCATAAGGTGAAACATCTTTCCTACCCTCCGGCTACCAATGTCATTCATCTGTGAACTGCTCCATGCCAAAACCAGTTGAGAGCTGCACACTCTTGCCACCTGGAGATTATATTCGGTTGAAACTAGGCTGTGTGTGCAGCAAGAATGTGAATATATTTCACATGCTTTGCTATTGTGTAGGCTACTTTGTGCGTGATTTCTCTATTGTACTACCTTCTTGATGTCGTATACCGCCACTAAACTACTTTGATACGCATCAATAGGCCTAAAGAAGTGAGTATTAGCAATGCCCACTGAAAAAAAAGTGGGTATACGGTTCATACCTCCATATACCCTCCACTACACTACTGGCCCTTTGTGTTTTACAAAAAAGTGCACTCTCCGGCATAAGGTGCACCTGTGTAATGATTGTGCTGTTTAATCAGCTTGTTGATATGCCACACTTGTCAGGTGGATAGATTATCTTGGAAAATGAGAAATGCTCACTAACATGGATGTGAACAAATTTGTGCACAACATTTGAGAGAAATAAGCTTTTTTGTGAGTATGGAATATTTCTGTGATCTTTTATTTCAGCTCATGAAACATGGGACCACTTTACATGTTGCTTTTATATTTAGTTCAGTGTATTTGCTATATTGTCAGACTCATCTACCGGTTTATTGAGACATGTTTACTTGCCAACAAAATAAAGTTTAAGTGATACACTAACTCTCTATATAATTTGTTTTAGCAGTAAAATTGAAGCTAGTTTATACAAATACATTTAATGAATATCACAATCAATTGATCCAGAAGTTGAATTTAACACTTTATTGGCTTCTGATGTAGCTAGAATAATTTAGTCACTTGTCAGTACACTTGTAAAAAATATTATATAAAACACCATTAGATACATATGTACAACAGCTAGCAATATCTATACCACAATGCAGTTCTGAGCATACTACGCATTCTATATTATACTACAACATCAGTCTAACTGAATATGGATGTTGTGTTGGTTGAATGTTCCAGGCAGGTTCCAGAATGTTCTTCAGCTGGTACATCTCTTCTTGTATTGGGTAATGGCAGCTGGTTTAGCAGGCTTTGGCACTGTGGCAATGTTCTTTGGCGCTGTGGCAACTGCTTCGACGTCTTGCAGAAGATTTGTATGTACTGCAAGCTTCCTGGATTTATTTTTGATTTCACCTTTATTTAACCAGGTAGGCAAGTTGAGAACACCTTTATTTAACCAGGTAGGCAAGTTGAGAACACCTTTATTTAACCAGGTAGGCAAGTTGAGAACAAGTTCTCATTTACAATTGCGACCTGGCCAAGATAAAGCAAAGCAGTTCCACACATACAACAACAGAGTTACACATGGAGTAAAACAAACATACAGTCAATCATACAGTAGAAAAATAAGTTTATATACAATGTGAATTAGGTGAGATAAGGGAGGTAAAGGCAAAAAAAGGCCATGGTGGCAAAGTAAATACAATATAGCAAGTAAAACACTGGAATGGTAAATTTGCAGTGGAGGAATGTGAAAAGCAGAGCTAAATAAATACAGTAGGGGGAGAGGTAGTTGTTTGGGCTAAATTATAGATGGGCTATGTACAGGTGCAGTAATCTGTGAGCTAGTCTGACAGCTGGTGCTTAAAGCTAGTGAGCTAGGTAAGTGTTTCCAGTTTCAGAGATTGTTGTAGTTCGTTCCAGTCATTGGCAGCAGAGAACTGGAAGGAGAGGCGGCCAAAGGAAGAATTGGTTTTGGGGGTGACTAGAGAGATATACCTGCTGGAGCGCGTGCTACAGTTGGGTGCTGCTATGGTGACCAGCGAGCTGAGGTAAGGGGGGAATTTACCTAGCAGGGTCTTGTAGATGATCTGGAGCCAGTGGGTTTGGCAACGAGTATGAAGCTAGGGCCAGCCAACGAGAGCGTACAGGTCGCAGTGATGGGTAGTATATGGGGCTTTGGTGACAAAATGGATGGCACTGTGATAGACTGCATCCAATTTATTGAGTATGGTATGGGAGGCTATTTTGTAAATGACATTGCCGAAATCGAGGATCGGTAGGATGGTCAGTTTTATGAGGGTATCTTTGGCAGCATGAGTGAAGGATGCTTTGTTGCGAAATAGGAAGCTAATTCTAGATTTAACTTTGGATTGGAGATGTTTGATGTGAGTCTGGAAGGAGTGTTTACAGTCTAACCAGACACCTAGGTATTTGTGGTTGATGACGACTGATCATTAAGATGTGTAACCCTACAATAAACCATGTTCATCTGGTAAACATAAAAGGGTACAGTAGACTGGTATGTGTTTTGTTACACTCAGTCAATAATGGGGCATTGAGATGAGCCTTTAGCAAAGATGTGAACATTTTGAGGAGGCTTGACTTGTAGACATACTAGTTGTATATTGTTGTGTATGGGCACCTACAGTTGTGCTGTAGAGTAGACAAGCACTGCCAACAGTAGTGAATAGGCTAGAAGCAGTCAGATACGTTTGAGGAGCACTTGTCTTGTCAACAGTACTGGTGATTTTGTTTTCTCAACTGTGTATTGAGCTTTCATAAATACCTTTCGCTGGCCTGGCTTGTTTCAAAGTCGGATGAAGTTGAGCTTATTCCAGGCTGAAAGATTTCATCCAATGAGTCTACAGGCTCTGTACTACTAAAACTGGTGTCAAGGTCATCAGAATTAGTCTGTAGGACACAAAGTAGTCAGTGATTAGCCAACATGTTACTACTTTGTCCCCATAAATAATCAAACAAGGTACTTGTCACACCCTGATCGGTTTCACCTGTCTTTGTGCTTGTCGTCAACCCCTTCCAGGTTTGCCCATATTCCCCATTATCCCCTGTGCACTTAGACCTGTGTTCTCTGTTTGTCTGTTGCCAGTTTGTCTTGTCTTGTCAGGTCTTACCAGTGTGTTTTCTTCCATCTTCCTGTTTTCAAGTTTCTGTTTCCTAGTTTCCCCGGCTCTGACCATTCTGCCTGAGCTGACCCAGAGCCTGCCTGCCGTTCTATACCTTACTGACTCTGCCCTGGATTATGGACCTATAGCTGCCCTTGATCTGTGAACATCTGTGATTCTAGCTGTCTGCATCTGGGTCTTATCCTGGGTTCTGACTGTACGAACTGGCCATGACTGACCCAGCAGACTCAGACCAGCTCCACAATGCTGTGTCCCAGCAAGGAACCAACATTGGAAGACGTTACTGCAATTCCTTATGGAGGGAGTCCATACCCTGGTGGAACGCCATGACCAGGCATTTGATACATTGCTGGAGCAATTCCGCGGATTCCCTACAAGGCAGCAAGCCACACCAGTAATTCCCCAGACTCTCAGCAACCCCACCACCAGCAGCACTTCTTCCCAACCTACCCCAGTGTCCCGAGGACCCTGCTTACCTCCTCCAGAGCGTTACGCTGGAGATTCTGGAACCTGCCTGGCTTTTCCCTCCCGGTGCTCCCTCGTCTTCGTTCTGCAGCCTTCTTCATTCCCCTCGGACCGCTTGAGGATAGTACACATCATAATGCTGATGTCCAGTAGGGCACTTGCCTGGGCTACGGTGGTGTGGGAGCAACAGTCCACCACCTGCCTCAGTCTGGAGGAGTCCGTGACGGAAGTACGGAAGGTCTCTGTTGTCCAGGAGAGAGGCTGCTCGCAGACTATGCCATACTATGGGGAGGGAGAACGTAGGAGGGAGATGGAATCTGGCTCCTGTTGCCCTCCTACCTTACCTCCAAGGAATCGCGGAAACCTCAGAAGGCATTTCCGAGAGAATCCGTTGTCACCTGAGTGCTCACAGGAATCGCTTATGGCGGTCGACCATCCTCTTCCAGAGCGCAAGCTACTGGGAAGGACTCAATTGTCTCCGGATGAACATTTACGCAGACTGAACACCAGGAGCTGTCTGTATTGTGGGACTACAGAACATTATATTTCCACCTGTCCATTAAAAAGACCAGGCTCATCAGTACAGTAGGTACGAATACTCTGGTGAGCCATGCTAGGATTTTCCAATCTCCCATTACTCGCACCTCTCTCCATGCCACCCTGTTATGGGGTGACAAGGCCAAATCACTCCGGGTGCTCATTGACTCTGGGGCCAATGAGAGCTTTATTGGTGTTACCTTGGTGTCGGAGCTTGGAATCTCCACTCAGCCCCGCTCCATTCCCATGGTACGTCAGAGTGCAGGATGGGCACTCTATTAGCAGAGTCATCCACAAACGATTCCTATCGACCTATGAGTATCAGGAAATCACAGTGAGTGTATGCAGTTCCTGCTCATCAAATCTCCCCATGTACCTGTGGTTTTGGGATATTCATAGCTCCAGAAGCACAATCCCCTGATCGAAGGGTCTACTGGTGTTATTGTGGGTTGGAGCCCGTTCTGCCAAGCTCATTGTCACCTGGACCTCTCCTCAGCTTTCTAACCTCTTCAGGGAGCGACCAACTTCTCTAAATTGGACCTTCGGAATGCCTACCATCTGGTTCGGATACGGGAAGAAGATGAGAGGAAAACAGCCTGAAACATGGCTAGTGGGCACTATGAGTACTTAGTTATGCCATTCGGGTTGACCAACGCTCGTGCTGTGTTTCAGGCCCTGGTCAACGATGTGCTCCGCGACATGCTGAAGTGATTCATATTTGTTAACCTCGACGACATCCTGGTCGTTTCCCGGTCAGCTCAAGAACACATCCGACAAGTCCATTAGCGTCTCCTGGAGAACCAGATTTTCATGAAAGCGGAGAAGTGTGAGTTCCATTGATCCACCATCTATTTCCTTGGATATGTCATCGCTGCAGGACATATACTGATGGATCCAGACAAGGTGAGAGCACTGGTGGATTGGCCTCAATTCACATCCAGAGTGCAGCTGCAACATTTCCTGGGGTTTGCTAACTTCTACTGCCGCTTCATCCGGGGTTACAGCATCCTGGCTTCCCCCCTCTCAGCACTCACCTCTCCCAAGGTTCCCTTTTACGCTGTCACCAGCAGCTGACCAGGCGTTCTCTAACGTCGATTCACTACAGCCCCCATCTTAGTCCATCTGGACCTGTCCCGTCAGTTTGTGGTGTAGGTTGATGCCTCGGATGTCGGAGTGGGGGCCGTTCTGTCCCAGCATTCTGCCCAGGACCAAAAGCTGCATCCCTGCGCTTTCCTCTCCCATAGTCTTACCCCTGCTGAGAGGAACTATGATGTGGGAAATTAAGAACTGTTCACCATCAAGATGGTGTTGGAGGAGTGGAGGCACTGTTTGGAAGGGGCAGAACACCCATTCTTAGTGTGGACTGACCATAAGAACCCGGAATATCTTCACACCGCCAAGCGCCTCAACTCTAGGCAGGCTTGATGGGCCCTGTTATTCACCTGGTTCAATTTCACTCTCTCCTACTGCCCGGGGTTCAAGAACGTGAAGCCAGATGCACTCTCACGGTTGTATTGCCCCACTGCTACCCAGTCTGACCCTGAGACCATCCCCCCTACCTCCTGTCTAGCGGTTGCTGTCGTCTGGGGTATAGAGAGCCTGGTCCGTAAGGCGCAGCGTTCCCAGCCGGAACCCAGAGGGGACTGACCGGCCATCCAGGTTCCCGTCGAACCCTGGCTTTCGTCCTATGCCGATTTTGGTGGCCTTCCATGGTGCTGGATGTCTCCATATTCATCACCACCTGCACAGTGTGTGCACATAATAAGACTCTTTGGCAAGCCACCGACTGGCCTTCAACCACTCCCTGTTTCTCACTGCCCTTGGTCCCATATATCCCTGGACCCATCAGACGGCAACACTACTATACTGACAGTGGTGGATAGGTTTTCTAAAGCCGCTAATTTTATTCTCCTTCGCAAGTTACCCTCAGCCAAGAAGACTACTCAGGTCATGGTGCAGCACGTCCACAGGGTCCATGGACTTCCGGTCGACATGGTCTCCGATCGGGGTCCTAGTTCTCGTCCTGCCTGCCTAGAGTTGAGGCGCTTGGCGGTGTGAAGATATTCCAGGTTCTTATGGTCAGTCCACACTTAGAATGGGTGTTCCGCCCCCGGTTCTGGAAGGCATTCTGTACAGCATTATGATGTATGCTATCCTCGAGCGGTCCGAGGGGAACGAAGAAGGCTGCAGCCCAAAGACGAGGGAGCCCTGGGGGAGAAAGGCCCGGCAGGTCCCAGAATCTCCAGCATAACAGGGTTCTCGTAAGCAGGGTTCTCGGGACACTGGGATAGATTGGGAAGAAGCGCCGCTGGTGGCGGCATTTCCACCAGGGTATGGAGTCCCTCCATAAGGCATTGCAGTAATGCCTCGTGTCTTCCAATGTTGGTTCCTTGCTGGGACACAGCATTGTGGAGCTGGTCTGAGTCTGCTGGGTCAGTGATGGCCAGTTCATACTATCAGACCTCAGGATAAGACCCAGATGCAGACAGCTACAATCACAGATTGACCAGAATGGCAGGGTCTGGGTAGGTACAGGTATAGAACAGCAGGCAGGCTCTGGGTCAGGGCAGGCAGAATGGTCAGAATCGGGGTAACTAGGAAACAGAAACTTGAAAAGACAGGAAAGCACGCTGGTAAGGCCTGACAAGACGAACTGGCAACCGACAACCTGAGAACACAAGTCAAAGTGCACAGGAGATCATGGGGAAGATGGGTGACACCTGGAGGGGGTTGGAGACAAGCACAAAGACAGGTGAAACTGATCAGGGTCCAACCCCCTTGTGTCAAAAGATCAACCTTCACAAACAATATCCACCCCCAACAGACATCAGTCAGTCACCCACACCATCCCCTCCTTACTAATACCTCTTTATCCAATGTAGACTTCAAACCTTGCATGAACAATCAACTAAGCCTCCATACAGTAGAAGTTGTAGCCTACTTGTAAACACACCAACTATGACAACAAGACACAGACCATGTTTGTGCCTAGCTCCAGTATATTTATTTGCTCACTACGGAATCATGTAAAGATTTAGTAGATTTTTGTAAAGGTGACTTACACTACTTTCTGGTGCTGAGCTTGATGTTGATGCCGCTGCAGATGTTGATGGGATTAGATTCTAAATAGAATACATTACGTTAGTCATGTTGGCCTCTGCTGTAGTTAGTTAGTTAGCTAGCTAGCGTAACCTAATGAAGCTAACGAAGCTTGCAACCTTACAAATGACATCGCCAGATAGCAGCTGGCTGCCCACACTCACATAAACTTACACTGACACCAACACACATAACGTGCATACACATGCATACTGACGACACACACACACACACACACACACACACACACACACACACACACACACACACACACACACACACACACACACACACACACACACACACACACACACACACACACACACACACACACACACACACACACACACACGCTCCTGCTGTTGTCTATTACCTATCCTGTTGCCTAGTCACTTTACCCCTACCTATATGTACAGTCGTGGCCAAAAGTTTTGAGAATGACACAAATATAAATTTTCACAAAGTCTGCTGCCTCAGTGTCTTTAAATATTTTTGTCAGATGTTACTATGGAATACTGAAGTATAATTACAAGTATTTCATAAGTGTCAAAGGCTTTTATTGACAATTACATGAAGTTGATACAAAGAGTCAATATTTGCAGTGTTGACCCTTCTATTTCAAGACCTCCGCAATCCGCCCTGGAATGCTGTCAATTAACTTCTGGGCCACATCTGACTGATGGCAGCCCATTCTTGCATAATCAATGCTTGGAGTTTGTCAGAATTTGTGGGTTTTTGCTTGTCCACCCACCTCTTGAAGATTGACCATAAGTTCTCGATGGGATTAAGGTCTGGGGAGTTTCTTGGCCATGGACCCAAAATATCGATGTTTTGTTCTCCGAGCCACTTAGTTATCACATTTGCCTTATGGCAAGGTGCTCCATCATGCTGGATAAGGCATTGTCCGTCACCAAACTGTTCCTGGATGGTTGGGAGAAGTTGCTCTCGGAGGATGTGTTGGTACCATTCTTTATTCATGGCTGTGTTCTTAGGCTAAATTGTGAGTGAGCCCACTCCCTTGGCTGAGAAGCAACCCCACACATGAATGGTCTCAGAATGCTTTACTGTTGGCATGACACAGGACTGATGGTAGCGCTCACCTTGTCTTTTCCGGACAAGCTTTTTTCCGGATGCCCCAAACAATCGGAAAGGGGATTCATCAGAGAAAATTACTTTACCCCAGTCCTCAGCAGTCCAATCCATGTACCTTTTGCAGAATATCAGTCTGTCCCTGATGTTTTTCCTGGAGAGAAGTGGTTTCTTTGCTACCCTTCTTGACACCAGGCCATCCTCAAAGTCTTCGCCTCACTGTGCGTGCAGATGCACTCACACCTGCCTGCTGCCGTTGCTGAGCAAGCTCTGTACTGGTGGTGCCCCGATCCCACAGCTGAATCAACTTTCTTGGGTGCCCTGAAGCCTTCTTCACAATAATTGAACCGCTCTCCTTGAAGTTCTTGATGATCTGATAAATGGTTGATTTAGGTGCAATCTTACTGGCAGCAATATCCTTGCCTGTGAAGCCCTTTTTGTGCAAAGCAATGATGACGGCACATGTTTCCTTGCAGGTAACCATGGTTGACAGAGGAATAACAATGATTCCAAGCACCACTCTCCTTTTGAAGCTTCCAGACGTTTATTCAAACTCAATCAGCATGACAGCGTGATCTCCAGCCTTGTCCTCGTCAACACTCACACCTGTGTTAACGAGAGAATCACTGACATGATGTCAGCTGGTACTTTTGTGGCAGGGCTGAAACTCAGTGGAAATGTTTTTTTTGTGTGATTCAGTTCATTTGCATGGCAAAGAGGGACTTTGCAATTAATTGCAATTCATCTGATCACTCTTCATGACATTCTGGAGTACATGCACATTACCATTATACAAACTGAGGCAGGAGACTTTGAAAATTAATATTTGTGGCATTCTCAAAACTTTTGGCCACGACTGTACGATACATAGCTACTTCAATTACCTCATACCCCTGCACGTTGACTTGGTACTGATACTCCCTGTATATAAAATTCAAAAGGCACTTACGTAAAATGAGAAAAAAGAAGGAAACCGCACACTACTCTTGATAGTATCAATGGTCTTTCATGAGCTTTACGTGTCGACCACACGACCTTCCTCAGAGCTTTTGTGAGTTTTTTTAATTAGCACCCTTTAGATTTTGTGGCATAGAGAATGTTAAGATATCAGACAGGGGAGGTGATAAATAATACTCTGAGTTAAAGGGAATGTTTTGGGATTTTCACCCTCCAGACATTATTTCCTGGAGGTCTTAATGATTAAATGCCTATGTATGTTATGTTGTAATTTTCAACATGAATTATGCCCCTATTTCAGATTACTCTGAAGTTTTTCTTGCGCTGTACACAATGATTTATGAAAACTTGCATGGCTGGTTGATGTCCTCATTGTGGTTTTACAGACGCGTTTAATAAGTTATCTACACACTTTATTCTAATATTTTTGAAATGCATATTGTTATATTTGGTAGCACTTATTTGTTTTCCCTCGACTCCAACCCCATTCGATGCGTGGAACGGATGTGGGTGGGGCTAGGTCTACATAAGGGTGCTAATTTAAAAAACTCACAAAAGCTCTGACGAAGGCCATGAGGCCAATACATAAAGCTTATTCAGTTTTTCACTGTCACAAGTTTGGATAAATAACATTTTGAACAACTTAAGACATTGTTTAGAACCCATGTTTTGCCTTTAGATTTCGAGAAAATGAACAACTGAGGAAGAAATGTTTGCTTCTCTCATTGACTTCTCGAACCCCAAACCCCGGCCTGGTCTGCTTCGCAAGCATTCCCGGAAGTCTTGCAATGTTATGCCTCTGGGTTTAGAAACTCAGTGTTCTGGCTGAAGGTGCTGGCTACAAACACAGACATATTGATATTCCTCACGTTAGTTGGATACAGATCCACCTGGTGTTACTATGTCCTGAAATCGCTATGAATTCTGGATATTGTGGTTTTCTTACAACCAGAAAATGTAGCTGACCTGTTTCTACCGGTGAGATGCAAAAACGCCTGTATTTGCATGTAGCGAGGAAATTCTACATTTTAAAGACATGATTGGTTAATAACATCAGTGGACATATGTAGTGAAATAGAGCAGCAGTGAAGTATTATTATTACAGGTTATTGTATGGGACAATATACAAACGTGTTTGAGAAAGATGATTTGGAAAAATACAATTTTGAGTAAATGTATTTATTGGTTGCCAGATGAAAATGCAATGAATTTAAGGTTATTTGTTGATGTACAAATCGTAATTGAACGATTGGAAGGTTGTGCCATTAGATTTGGAATGGTGTGGGGCCCCGAGAAAGCAAAAGTTTGAATACCACTGTTCTTATCATCTCTGAGTTGCTCTGCTAGTCCCACTCTTGGCAAGCGTAGATGGATGCTGCCAGCATCGCTGTGACCGCAAAAGCATCCTTGGCAGCCAGGCAGCATCCGTGGAGATGAGAGTGTGCTCAAACAGAAGAGGGGGCAGCAGCAATATTACTAGTACAGTTCCACCCGCCGCTCCACTCTCAACGCTCACTCACTCACACACTCTCTCTGCTGCGGAAAGCTGAGACGCGCTTCACGAAAAAAGGAGAGGATATTCCGACACAGGCAGCGAAAATAACCGGACATCTTCAAAGATGGATAGGACCTACGCTGTGGACACCGGGCACAGACCGTGCTTGAAAAAATCTAGGATGTCTTGGCCATCTTCGTTTGTGGGGTTTAGACGGTAAGTGCGCAGAGTTACTTACTACTGTGCTTCAGAACAAGAGTTTTTTACGGTGTGTGCGGATGTGCGAGATCCGTATATGAAATAACTATCAAACCAATGCAACCTTTTCCAGATATTAGATGAATAAATGTTAGGATAGAAAATAAAGCAAGTCTATTTTAGAACTTTGCTGACTTCCATTGTTTCAGGTAGGCGACTAGACTGTTAGTTAGAAAGGTTTTGGAGAAAAATAATGGAAAAACACATTTAACCTTTCCCTGTTTAGTAACTACATTATATTGTGCAGGGCTATTATCGTATTTGATTCTTGCTTCATCCCTATTGTCAATATGAGCACCTGCCCTTTATACAGTCACGTCTAAAATTAGTGGCACCCTTGAAAAAGATGGGAAAAAAAGATGAGCGATAGTGTATGCAATTTGTTTTACAATTATATTATTTTATGCTAATACAATTGCCAATTTGCAAGTAATTAAAACAATCTAAAATAAACAAAATATTACTTGTTAATCAACATCTATTTCCCTGAGCAATTGTATTAGCATTAAATAATTTGATTGTCAAAAAATGTTGAGCATACAATATGTCTCAGTATTTGTATTTATTTTATACAGTGCCAATAATCTCCAAATGAATATTGTTGTACAGGTATACATTACCATAAATGTCAAAGTTTGGCATGATGAACATAAATGTTGTACCATATTAATTCATTAATTGTATTTGACATTTTTAAAATACATAGGCTATATATTGTTATTCGTAAATACCTAGTACTCATCAGATAGACCAGACTACAAACTTTAGGCTATAGCTATGTTCAGTATGGCAGGTGTATTTCAGTCTACCTTTTGATTCCCATATAGTTGTACCCATATTTGCTTCATACTGAAGGTGAATTAGTTCCTCTGCTTGATGACCTCAGTTAAGTTGATAGGTGGAGCCCTACAGTAATAGTTCATGTGAGGTGTTGTGTAAATCAGCTAGGTTGGAGGATTGCAGGGACTCATGAGAAGAACATGATGACATTTTCACTAATCAGCCTTATTCAAATATTTCTGATTACACAGATTGATTATAATGATTCTGAACTCAACAGATATACACATGTACAGTACCAGTTAAATGTTTAGACAGACCTACTCATTCCAGGGTTTTTCTTTCTTTCTTTTTTTATTATTCTCTATGTTGTAGAATAATAGCGAAGACATCAAAACTACAAAATAACACATATGGAATCACATAGTAACCAAAAATGTGTTAAACAAATCAAAATATATCTTATATTTTAGGTTCTTCAAAGTAGACAACCTTTGCTTTTGCACACTCTTGGCATTCTCTCAACCAGCTTCACCTGGAATGGTTTTCCAACAGTCTTGAAGGAGTTCCCACATATGCTGAGCACTTGTTGGCTGCTTTTCCTTCACTCTGCGGTCCAACTTGAACGGGTTGAGGTCGGGTGATTGTGGAGGCCAGGTCATCTAATGCATCACTCCATCACTCTCCTTCTTGATCAAATAGCCCTTAAACAGCTTGGCGGTGTGTTAGGTCATTGTCCTGTTAAAAAAACAAATGATAGTCCCACTAAGTGCAAAACAGATGGGATGGCGTATCGCTGCAGAATTCTGTGGTAGCCATGCTGGTTAAGTGTGCCTTGAATTGTAAATACATCACTGACAGTGTCACCAGCAAAGCACCATCACACCTCCTCCTCCATGCTGCTTCACGGTGGGAACCACACATGCGGAGATCATCCGTTCACCTACTCTGCGTCTCACAAAGACACAGAGGTTGGAGCCAAAAAACTCACATTTTGACTCATCAGACCAAAGGACAGACTTCCACGGGCTAACGTCCATTGTTCATGTTTCTTGGCCTAAGTAAGTCTCTTCTTCTTATAATCCTTTAGTAGTGGTTTCTTTGCAGCAATTTGACCATGAAGGTCTGATACACGCAATCTTCTCTGAACAGATAGATGTGTCTGTTACTTGAACCCCGTGAAGCATTTATTTGGGCTGCAATTTCTGAGGTTGGTAACTCTAATGAACTCTGCATCATAGGTAACTCTGGGTCTTCCTTTCCTGTGGTGGTCCTCATGAGAGCCAGTTTCATCATAGTGCTTAATGGTTTTTGCGACTGCACTTGAAGAAACTTTAGAAGTTCTTGAATTGTTCCTTCATGTCTTAAAGGACTGTTTGTTTCTCTTTGCTTTTTGGAGCTGTTCTTGACATAATATGGAACTTTTAAAAAATGTTTTTTTACCCCCTTTTCGTGGTATCCAATTGTTAGTAGTTACTTTCTTGTCTCATCGCTACAACTCCCGTACGGCTCGGGAGAGACGAAGGTCGAAAGCGTCCTCCGAAACACAACACACATCCAACCCAGAAGCCAGTCGCACCAATGTGTCAGAGGAAACACCATGCACCTGGCGACGTGGTTAGCGTGCACTGCGCCCTGCCCGCCACAGGAGTCGCTAGTGCTCGATGAGACAAGGATATCCCTACCGGCCAAACCCGGACAACGCTAGGCCAATTGTGAGTCGCCCCATGGACCTCCCGGTCGCGGCCGTCTGTGAAAGAGCCTGGGCTCGAACCCAGAGTCTCTGGTGGCACAGCTACCTACCAGTGCTACCCTAGACCACTGCGCCACTCATAAAGGCGCTTGTAACGCCAGGGTAGTGGGTTCGATTCCCGGGACCACCCATACGTAGAATGTATGCACACATGACTGTAAGTCGCTTTGGATAAAAGCGTCTGCTAAATGGCATATATTATTATATTATTATATTGGAAGGCCCTGGAATTGGTCTTTTACCAAATAGGGCTATCTTCTGTATACCACCCATACCTTGTCACAACACAACTGATTGGCGCAAACATGTTAAGAAGGAAAGAAATTCCACAAATTAACTTTTAACAAGGCACACTTGTTAATTGAAATGCATTCCAGGTGACTACCTCATGAAGCTGGTTGAGAAAATATCAAGAGTGTGCAAAACTGTCATCAAGGCAAAGTGTGGCTACTTTGAAGAATCTGAAATATACTATTTATTTTGATTTGTTTAACACTTTTTATGGTTACTACATGATTTCATATGTGTTATTTCATAGTTTTGTTGTTTTCACTATTATTCTATAATGTAGAAAATAGTAAAAATAAAGAAAAACCCTGGAATGAGTAGGTGAGTCCAAACTTTTAACTGGTACTGTACATATTAATACAGAGAATGTTACAATTGATTTATATGATGATCGGTTACATATTTGATGATTACTCATAATTATCACTGAAGGGACCATTTTCTGTGTGTGTGTGTGTGTGTGTGTGGGGGGGCACAACACATACATGCTCCCAGGTTGCAGATCATAAATCACTGTGGCTGTTTTTCCTCCTTGAGTTGCCCTCTGAATGAATTACACCACTTTCCTTGTGGTTTAAAATGGGAGTGTATCTCTCTCCCTCTCTAATATCACCCACATAGAGGCCTAGATCATTAACTGATATGGTTAATGTGACATAAAGGCCCAGACATCCGTCTGTCTTCTCAAGAGGATAGCTTGTTTCCTCCCTCCCGACTTTTGGATCAATATATCCATTCATGCTACACCAGAAGTGGCCAACATCTATTAAAGGGCGGACCACTCATGGAAAATGTCCGGAATAATCTCATAGAGTGCTTGCCTAATAGGAAACATCATTGAAATGGAATGTAGATCGGACGTCACTGTTGCAAGAGTCATTTGATTGTTCATTGTTGCCGAGTGGCCATCTTGGAATGGGGTTTTGGATCTTTGGAAGATTGCTCACCAAAACCTTGCACAATATCTGTGAATTTTCATGGGAATAAACACACTTCAGGAAGGTTACACACACACACTGTTTAGAGATCCTCCCAGAGTTATAACGTAACAATGTTTGAACAACTATGGGGTTTTGTGAGGCTTACACCAGGCTTAGCTCTGCCCCTTAGATTTACGTATGCTATGTTGTATAAGCCTAGTTTCTACCTGTGAAATTAACTTAATAAAGCTGTGTCCAATCTAATACCTATACAAAATATATATGCATTCAGGAGATGTGAAAACTCAGCCATTATCCAAAGCCAGTCTGAGAGGAGGGCACGTCTTCATCAGTGGCATCTGATATCATATTGTTCAACACTAACAGCAGAGTCTGCGCCAGTTAAAGATGCACTATGCAGAAATCGCTCTGCCATTTACCGGTTGCTAAAATTGTAATAGTTCGCCTAATTTTAGTTTGTGACAAAACAAGTAAGAATCATTGTACCATCTAAACTGCTGTGAAATATATCTTTCATAACCAAAAATATTGTATTTTCAGCTGTTTGAAGCTGGTGTACAAAACCGAAAGGAAAAGACTCAAGAACGGGAAGCATAGAAATAGCGCACACAGAACAGATCAATCGCTTCTTAGATCTCCTTGAAATCAGAATGACAGCTATATAACACACATTTCTATGTGAATTTGGTCGTGGCATCTAAAAATGTACATAGTGCAGCTTTAAGGGAGGTGTCCCAAATGGCAACTTTTTATTTAGTGCACTACTTTTGATCAGATCCTCCAGACGCTGGTCAAAAGTAGCACACTAAATAGGGAATATGGTGCCATTGGGATACGGCCTAGACACAGTAGCTCCTGGGGCTAGGTCTGCCTTGGTTGTACATGGGAGCCAGTGACACTGACTGACCTGGTGCTGAATAAACATTGAGGGCACTCTTTAATTGGTGCCAAGTCTAATACCGTTACAATGTTAAATAGAATAGGAAGACGGATAACCGGCCTGTGCTGAATCTAACCACAGCTTTAGTGACCCGTCTCATGATTTAAGATGTGAAATGTTTCTGCAGGTGCCAACCCACTGGGCACACCACATTATTTCATCGTGGAGAATTTGGTAATATTTGGTTGATATGTTGATCAATGAGATTACATCCTTTTTTCACCCACTCAAAAAGACAGCCAAAAGTTTGTTGAATTCCCAACGTGTTATCACATCTAAAAGCAAAAACAAATTTCAATGGAAAATCAATGTCTGATTTTTGGTTTAGTCGTCACCTAAATGTGTTATCATTGTGCTTTCAACCATTTAAAAGCACACCAAAGTTCATATGGGAATATAATGTCAGATGTTTAGTTTATTTCTATGACAGTTTAGTGTGTTATCGCTGTGCTTGATCTAATAGCATAACTAGATGACCTGGACTGTAGATAGTTGAGATTACATTAAAGTACATGGTGCAAGTGATCAATGCGGTTAGAGATTCTGTGCAGATTATTTTAGCACATTTCCACAGACCTGCGACCCTGAACATGAACACTTTCTATGAATACATAACTATGAATACATGTATTGTTACAGTAACATCAAAATGTGGCCATGGTTGTGTTACTCATTTTAAGGTTGAATAAATACTGTTACATTAGTTTGTAAGATAGCCTTAACATTAGGCTCTTTACTGTCTTACAAAAGTAATATTGAATTGTGTTTGGTTGACAACGCAACCAAATATCCACATTTAAAGGAGATGTGTCTACTGCTTGGATAGTTCCATCTGAGGCACTGGCTTAATCCTATTCTTGAACATTTGTTTTCGGTTGAGATATGAATCCAACATAATTGATAACTTGTTAACAAGTTAATAGGCTATTTACCGTATTGCAAAAGTGATATTGAATTGTGTTTGGTTGTTAATGTAACCAAATATCTATGTATCTTCTGATTAGATAGCTGTGTCTGTGCCACTGAGTCTGGCTTTAACTCCAGTTTGTCTAGAAATGAAAAAATGTATATGTTGAATTTACTTCTCCATTTCAAACAAAAATCAAAGTAAAGAATAGGACTAAATCAAACTTCTTAAATGAACTTTAAATACAGTTGGATTTGATTGAATCCTATTCTGTTATTTTTGGTTGAGAGGGAGATGAGAAACCAATATATTTTTTATTAAAGAGCGAGTGCCTTTATTAAGAAGCAACGAATCCCTTTGAAAAGAGCCTGTGTGTCAAGGTTGGGTTTTGATTGGATGATGTCCATTTGCCACTAATATCGGGTGAACAGCTGCAGTGTTTGCTGTCTATCCAATAGCATAGACCAGGGGTACTCAAGTACTATTTCAGAAGGTCCGATCACACAAATGTCCTCGGTGGTCCGGATGGATAATGTAATTTATAGTAGTAACAAACCCCCACCTCGCAACCCATGCGACCCCAAAATGTTCACACCCTTCTTATTGGCAGAGAGAAATTGTTGCAGTTTTAAAGCAACATTTCCCACAATTCTACACATTTTGCATGGTGCAGAGATGTTTTTTTTTCTTCTTCAGTTTTAAAGCTAATTTCCTACAATTCTACACATTCTTACATGTCTTGTGTGTTTACAAGATACCAGGGATCGAAGCCCGACCGAGTAAAAAAATGTTTAGACACCGAACTGGGTCCGGATCTGGTCTGCGGTCTGCCAGTTGAATATGGGGGACATAGACAGTGAGACAAACCTGCCCAGCAGCTCCGACTGTTTACATAAGAGTTGCACATGTTTTACTTAAAATACTGCCCCAAACACCTTGGATGTGAAATTGTGCAACTATAACATCCTTGTCAAACATGTCAAAATTAATGACACATTTCTTGATTTATCTTAGATTCTGGGGATTTTGAGGAAGTGAAATAAGATTCCTTTCTACAGTGTCTCATGGGGGACAAACATCATTATCCAAACACAGAATCGGTCAGGAAACAAACCTCCAAGACTGAAATCTCGTTTTTCTAGTGTGCAACAGAAAAACACAAGTGCCAATCGGCATGTGTAGTGTAGTGCCTTTTTAAATATAAACTTTTATTAGTAATTGAATCCTGGACTGAATTTATACAATAGGTTAGCTGTTGATGACTTCCCAAATGCTACATTGCCTTCGGAAAGTATTCATACCTGTTTACTTATTCCATATTTTGTTGTGTTACGGCCTAAATTCAACATTGATTACATCTATTTTTCTTTCTCACCCATCTACACACCCCATAATGACAGAGTGAAAACATGTTTTTTGAAATGTATACTCATTTACATACTGTAAGTATCCACACCCCTTTGCTATGACACTCCAAATTGAGCTCAGGTGCATCCAATTTCCTTTGATCAAACTTGAGCTGTTGCTACACTTGATTGGAGTCCACCTGTGGCCAATTCAACTGTGGACATGATTTAGAAGAAACACACCTATCCATATAAGGTCCTACGGTTGACAGTGCATGTCAGAGCAGAAACTATCCCATGAAGTCCAAAGAACTGTCTGTAGATCTCTGAGATAAAATTGTGATAAGGCATATATCTGGGGAAGGGTATAAAACTGTGTCGAAAGTTTCCTAGAGGACAGGGGTCTCCATCATTGGGAAATCTGACTAATATGGAACTACCCAGACTCTGACAAGAGCTGGCCGTCAGACCAAACTGAGAAACCGAATAGGATAGACCTTGGTCAGGGAGGTGACCAAGAACCCAATGATCACTCTGACAGAACTACAGAGTTCCTTGGCTAATATGGGAGAACCTGCCAGAAGGACAAGTCTCTACAGCATTTCACCAATCTGGGCTTTATGGGAGAGTGGCCAGATGGAAGCCACTCCTGAGAAAATGACACAGGATAGCATACCTGGAGTTTTCACTTTGTCATTATGGAGTATTGTGTGTAGATGGGTGGAATGTGGAATAAGTCAAGGGGAATAAATACTTTCTGAATGCATAGGCTTAAATAGCACCGTTGATGATACACTACGTATACAAAAGTATGTGGACATCCCTTCAAATTAGTGGATTCGGGTATTTTGGCCACATTCGTTGCTGACAGGTGTAAAAAATTGAGCACAGCTGCCATGCAATCTCCATAGACAAACATTGGCAGCAGAATGGCCTTACTGAAGAGCTCAGTGACTTTTAACGTTCACCATCATAGGATGGCATCTTTCCAACAAGTCAGTTCGTCAAATTTCTGCCCTGTAAGTGCTGTTATTGTGATGTGGAAATGTCTAGGAGCAACAACGGCTCAGCCATGAAATGGTAGGTCACACAAGCTCAAAGACTGCGTACGCGCATAGTGCGTAAAAATCCTCTTTCCTCGGTTGCCACCCTCACTACCGAGTTCCAAACTGCCTCTGGAAGCAACATCAGCACAAGAACTGGGTTTCAATGGCCGAGCAGCCGCACACAATACTAAGATCACCATGCGCAATGCCAAGCGTCAGCTAGAGTGGTGTAAAGCTCGCTGCCATTGGACTCTGGAGCAGTGGAAATGCGTTCTTTGGAGTGACGAAACATGCTTCACCATCTGGCAGTCTGACGGACAAATCTGGGTTTGGCGGATGCCAGGAGAACACTACCTGCCCCAATGCATAGTGACGACTGTAGAGTTTAGGGGAGGAGAAATAATGGTCTGTCGCTGTTTTCATGATTCGGGCTTGGCCCCTTAGTTCCAGTGGGGGGAAACTTAACGCTACAGCATACAATGACATTCTAGACGATTCTGTGCTTCCAACTTTGTGGCAACTGTTTGGTGAAGGCCCTTTCCTGTTTCAGCATAATGCCCCCGTGCACAATTTGAGGCCCATACATAAATGGTTTATCGAGATTGGTGTGGAAGAACTTGACTGGCTTGCACAGAGCCCTGACCTCAACCCCATCGAACACCTTTGGGATGAATTGGAATACTGACTGCAAGCCAGGCCTAATCACTCAACATAAGTGCCCGACCTCACTAATGCTCTTGTGGCTGAATGGAAGCAAGTCCCCGCAGCAATGTTCCAACATCTAGTGGAAAGCCTTCTCAGAAGGCTCTTAATTGTAAAGGGTTTAAACACTGTTTCCCATGCTTGTTCAATGAACCATAAACAATTAATGAACATGCACCTGTGAATCGGTCGTTAAGACACTAACAACTTACAGATGGTAGGCAATTAAGGCCATAGTTATGGAAACGTAGGACAATAAAGAGGCCTTTCTACTGACTCTACTGAAAGATGCCCAGGGTCCCTGCTCATCTGCGTGAACGTGCCTTCTGCATGCTGCACGGGAGGCATGAGGACTACGTAGCCTCGGTTTTTCGGATGACTGCCTTGCCTGGTTCATCAATTACTTTGCAGACAGAGTTCAGTGTGTCAAATCGGAGGGCATGCTGTCCGCTCCTCTGGCAGTCTCTATGGGGGTGCCACAGGGTTCAATTCTCGGGCCGACTTCTTTCTCTGTATATATCAATGATGTTGCTCTTGCTGCGGGCGATTCCCTGATCCACCTCTACGCAGACGACACCATTCTATATACTTTCGGCCCGTCATTGGACACTGTGCTATCTAACCTCCAAACGAGATTCAATGCCATACAACACTCCTTCCGTGGCCTCCAACTGCTCTTAAACGCTAGTAAAACCAAATGCATGCTTTTCAACCGATCGCTGCCTGCACCCGCATGCCCGACTAGCATCACCACCCTGGATGGTTCCGACCTTGAATATGTGGACATCTATAAGTACCTAGGTGTCTGGCTAGACTGTAAACTCTCCTTCCAGACTCATATCAAACATCTCCAATCGAAAATCAAATCAAGAGTCGGCTTTCTATTCCGCAACAAAGCCTCCTTCACTCACGCCGCCAAGCTTACCCTAGTAAAACTGACTATCCTACCGATCCTCGACTTCGGCGATGTCATCTACAAAATGGCTTCCAACACTCTACTCAGCAAACTGGATGCAGTCTATCACAGTGCCATCCGTTTTGTCACTAAGGCACCTTATACCACCCACCACTGCGACTTGTATGCTCTAGTCGGCTGGCCCTCGCTACATATTCGTCGCCAGACCCACTGGCTCCAGGTCATCTACAAGTCCATGCTAGGTAAAGCTCCGCCTTATCTCAGTTCACTGGTCACGATGGCAACACCCATCCGTAGCACGCGCTCCAGCAGGTGTATCTCACTGATCATCCCTAAAGCCAACACCTCATTTGGCCGCCTTTCGTTCCAGTACTCTGCTGCCTGTGACTGGAACGAACTGCAAAAATCGCTGAAGCTGGAGACTTTTCTCTCTCTCACCAACTTCAAACATCAGCTATCTGAGCAGCTAACCGATCGCTGCAGCTGTACATAGTCTATTGGTAAATAGCCCACCCATTTTCACCTACCTCATCCCCATACTGTTTTTATTTATTTACTTTTCTGCTCTTTTGCACACCAATATCTCTACCTGTACATGACCATCTGATCATTTATCACTCCAGTGTTAATCTGCAAAATTGTAATTATTCGCCTACCTCCTCATGCCTTTTGCACACATTGTATATAGACTCCCCTTTTTTTTCTACTGTGTTATTGACTTGTTAATTGTTTACTCCATGTGTAACTCTGTGTTGTCTGCTCACACTGCTATGCTTTATCTTGGCCAGGTCGCAGTTGCAAATGAGAACTTGTTCTCAACTAGCCTACCTGGTTAAATAAAGGTGAAATAAAATAAAATAAAATAAAGGACTGCAGATGTGGCCAGGGCAATAAATTGCTATGTCCGTACTGTGAGACGCCTAAGACAGCGCTACAAGGAGACAGGATGGATAACTGACCGTCCTTGCAATGGCAGACCACGTGCTACAACACCTGCACAGGATCGGTACATCCGAACATCCCACCTGCGGGTAAGGTACAGGATGGCAACAGCAACTGCCCGAGTCACACCAGGAACGCACAATCCCTCCATCAGTGCTCAGACTGTCTGTAATAGGCTGAGAGAGGCTGGACTGAGGGCTTGTAGGCCTGTTGTAAGGCAGGTCCTCACCAGACATCACCGGCAACAACATTGCCTATAGGCACAAACCCACCGTCGCTGGACCAGACAGGACTGGCAAAAAGTGCTCTCTTCACTGACGAGTCGCGGTTTTGTCTCACCAGGGCTGATGTTCGGATTCACGTTTATCGTCAAAGGAATGAGCGTTACACCGAGGCCTGTACTCTGGAGCGGGATCGATTTGAAGGTGGAGGGTCTGTCATGGTCTGGGGCGGTGTGTCACAGCATTTACAGGGAAGGCATCCTCCTCCCTCACGTGGTACCCTTCCTGCAGGCTACTCCTGACATGACCCTCCAGCATGACAATGCCGCCAGACATACTGCTCTTTCTATGCGTGATTTCCTGCAAGACAGGAATGTCAGTGTTCTGCCATTGCCAAAGCCCGGATCTCAATCCCATTGAGCACGTCTGGGACCTGTTAGATCGGAGGGTGAGGGCTAGGACCATTCCCCCCAGAAATGTCCGGGAACTTGCAGGTGCCTTGGTGGAAGAGTGGGTTAACATCTCACAGCAAGAACTGGCAAATCTGGCATAGTCCAAGAGGAGGAGATGCACTGCAGTACTTAATACAGCTGGTGGCCACACCAGATACTGACTGTTACTTTTGATTTTGACCCCCCCATTGTTCAGGAACACATTATTCCATTTCTGTTAGTCACATGTCTGTGGAACTTGTTCAGTTTATGTCTCAGTTGTTGAATCTTGTTACGTTCATACAAATATTTACACATGATAAGTTTGCTGAAAATAAATACAGTTGACATTGAGAGGGCGTTTCTTTTTTTGCTGAGTTTATTTTATTCAAGGTTTGTTTATGTTGAAAATTGGTTACCATGATGACATAAATGTTACTATTAAAACAAAAGTGATTAATTAAAAAAAAAATTCAATGTATTTTCTACATAGATTCCACTTCACAATACGTTGACAAATTACATTGAAACAACGTTGATTTAACCATTTTTGTGCCCAGTGGGATTAACTAGTAGTTTTTGTACAGGAATTCAGGCAGTTCTTTGAGATTATGTGGAGCTCAGTTTTGCCTCCCTTGTTAATATGAATTCTATTTTGCAGGGAAATGAGGATGGAATTGATAGCAAATGAGATCTGATTGATTCATAGTGTGGGTCGACCTCCGGGCTGATCATCTTATGTTAATGTTATCAGCTTTGCCACCAGCAGAGTCAGAATTCAAATCGCCCCTGGGTGCCAAAGCCAAATTATTAAGCGATATGTTTAAACAATGGGATTGTGGAAGTAGCTAAAGGAAGACGTGGGGAGTGTGGTGCAGTTACATGGGAGCTTTGTAAATATTGAAGTGTATCCAACTGGGCTTAACTGAAATTGATATTCTACAATATAATCATGAGTCTGAGTAGAATGTTCTGAAAAACTGCACATTATCTAATAGTGAAAAGTAAGTGCATCCTCAATGTCATGTCAGTGTTGATAAACTCAAATCTGACGGCCCAGTCATGCAACTGCACAGTAAGAATCAATTCAGGTCTTTCAAATTACTGCGTTTTTGGATATATTCAATTATATTAACCTCTAGTAAATCCATTTATGTTGAATACTCGGTTCTCTTAACCTCTAGGAAATTAATTTAGGTTCATTGGCATCTTTTGGATTTGTGCCAAATAAGAGCTTATGTGTTCCATGGATCATTGGCCCGCAGGCTACTGGGTTTCAATATATGACTAATCCGTACATGCTATTCAGTCTTTTGCAGGGGAAATTGTGCACTGAAATTCTGTAGATTTTTTCAAGGTTGGCAATAAGGGAGGTTAGTAATCAGAACATATCCCAGCGGGAAATTATGCCTACTTTCTGGGGATTCTGTGGGCCATCCAATCAAAATGCAAACCTGTCGGAATACAGTACATGTCAACTTTATGGGTTACTCCATTCTGTTTCACGTATAGGGGGAGTCAGTGCTGTTGATAGCACCAGTCAAATAATCAAAGGAAACACAGAATAAAACTCCTCAATAAATGCTCTCAATTTGTGGAATGCACGCTATGCAGTAAGTGATGGAACCACTTAGTATTTGATATAATGTGCATTATGGTGCCTATGAAATGGTGCTTCAAGGCCTCTGCTGCTTTTCTCAAAATACTAGTAGGTGCGATTTAAGTGTGCCTCCATTTCTGTTTGATAATAAACTATGTCTGAGAAAGGCCCTTGTCACTCGGGTGGTTATTGCGGTTTCTTTTGGTTTGGTTCTGATGTACAACTGGCTATTGCTGAGTTCAAGTGCACATAAGAATTTAACCAAAGTATTGTTGGAACTTGTGAGGTATGAAAAGTCTTAAAAACAACCTTAGAGGAACTTTTTTTTCTTTTTACATTGCATTAGGAGGTTTTTTTCTGAACTCAGTTACACCTCTGGCCTGTGAAATCAATACACAACTGGCAGGTCATTAGCATGTGAAGTCTTTAGTGAGATTGATGAAGCGCTAAAAACAATGAAGGGACTCTTTTGTTTCCTCTATTTGGTGTCTTACCTCAGCCTCTCTGTGATGAATGTGGTTGCACATAATCAACCATTATAGAAATCCCTTAAAGCTGTAATATGTGACTTTTTGGGCAATCTGTCCAAATTCACATAGAAATGTGAGTTATAGAGCTGTCATTGAAAGCAAGTCTAAGAAGCAGTAGATCTGATCTATGCGCGATTACGTTTCTGGAACACGCTGTCATACACGTCGGTTACACGTGGTCTGCGGCTGTGAGGCCAGTTGGACATACTGCCAAATTCCCTAAAACAACATTGGAGGCAGTCTATGGTAGAGAGATGAACATGACATTTTCTGGCACCCGCTCTGGTGGACATTCCTGCAGTCAGCATGCCAATGTCACACTCCCTCAAAACTGGAGACATCTGTGAAATTGTGTTGTGTGACAAAACTGCACATTTTAGAGTGGCCTTTTATTCTCCAGCACAAGGTGCACCTGTGTAATGATCATGCTGTTTCATCGGCTTCTTGATATGCCACACCTGTCAGGTGGATGGATTATCTTGGCAAAGGAGAAAGGCTCACTAACAGGGATGTGAAGAAATTTGTGTACAAGTTTTGAGAGAAATAATCTTTTTTGGGCGTTTGGAAAATTTCTGGAATCTTTTAATTCAGCTCATGAAACATGGGACCAACAATTTACATGTTGCGTTTATAGTTTTCTTCAGGATACAATATCTTTGCTTATTGAAAATACATTTCACAGATGGTTTAGATGGTACAATGTTTCTCTACAGTTCTTGTTTTGTCACATACACTGAAATTAGGCACTATTAGAATTTTAGTATCCAGGCAATGGAGGAGCGGTTTCTGCATATTGCACCTTTTAATTTGACATTCAGTTTTAGTGCACCATAAGACTCAGTTGATTAGTGGGCCAACTCAAGCACCATCCACCCCATTGTCCTTCTGTACTGTGATGACTTTTAGAATTAAACATGGAATCAATCTGACGTTTGATTCAATGTAGGCCAATTATACCAATAATCAACGACTAACGGATGGTGTTTAGTTTTTTCTGTTATGTCAAAAGGTGAGACAAAATGTAAATATTTAGACTCTGATGGGTAAAGTACTGCGGTAGAGCCACCTGCAACAGGAGAGTGTAACCCCCTTCACCACATTTTAATACAGACTAGAGTCATTTGTGTTGATTAGCCTGCAACGACCAGAAGGGAAAACATTTATCTGGATTGTTATGGAGCAGGCGTCCCCTTGTCCCCAAACATTAGTCTGCCTCCATAGTCCCCATTGTCATTAACTGAAATTGGTATTTGCCTCAAGAACAGTAATGGGGTAAACATCAGTGTATTTTCTGTAGTCACCAGCACTGCACTGAGTCTGCTTCCACAGGCCGAATTAATATTATTTTTTCCTGTCATTGGTCAATCATATTAACAATGAGGCCACACTTGATTGTTTAGAAAATCCTAATTGGATTTGTTTAAAAAGTAATCAGTCTCAACACAATTCAGTTCTTTCTCTACCAATTATTTGGCGGCTTGTCTTTGAGCTTTAGTGTGCATTCAATTCATATTGATCAGTCTAAAGAAAATATCAATCATCCTGACGTAACGTTACACTTAGGTTTGCCTCCAGGGGAATCTGTCTAAGATTGCGCCCTAAAGAAAAGTATTGAGCGTGCCATGGTATCGTGACCGACTCCTAGGCACTACCATTTTGTCTATGAAATCTGTCTTAATATGGGTGTGTAATTACTCGGTGCTGTGTGCTGTTTTTTTTATGTCGAGGGGGTCAGTGACAGCTCTCTCAGACAGGAGAGACGAGAGCACTCAGTCACAGAGAGAGGAGCTGGAGACCAATGCAGTGAGTTCACCCTTCATGTCACACTTGTGTAGAGATCATCTGCATCCTTCCATCTGCCAGAGATATTACTGGAAATACAGCAGCAAGGTGTTAGCGTTTAGCCCCGGGTATCCCTATCATATTGAGATAGACAACAGCAAGGTGTTAGCGTTTAGCTCCGGGTATCCCTATCATATTGAGATAGACAACAGCAAGGTGTTAGCGTTTAGCCCCGGGTATCCCTATCATATTGAGATAGACAACAGCAAGGTGTTAGCGTTTAGCTCCGGGTATGCCTATCATATTGAGATAGACAACAGCAAGGTGTTAGCGTTTAGCTCCGGGTATGCCTATCATATTGAGATAGACAACAGCAAGGTGTTAGCGTTTAGCTCCGGGTATCCCTATCATATTGAGATAAACAACAGCAAGGTGTTAGCGTTTAGCTCCGGGTATCCCTATCATATTGAGATAGACAGCAGCAAGGTGTTAGCGTTTAGCTCCGGGTATCCCTATCATATTGAGATAGACAGCAGCAAGGTGTTAGCCTTTAGCTCCGGGTATCCCTATCATATTGAGATAGACAACAGCAAGGTGTTAGTGTTTAGCTCCGGGTATCCCTATCATATTGAGATAGACAACAGCAAGGTGTTAGCGTTTAGCTCTGGGTATCCCTATCATATTGAGATAGACAGCAGCAAGGTGTTAGTGTTTGGCTCCGGGTATCCCTATCATATTGAGATAGACAGCAGCAAGGTGTTAGCGTTTAGCTCCGGGTATCCCTATCATATTGAGATAGACAGCAGCAAGGTGTTAGCGTTTAGCTCCGGGTATCCCTATCATATTGAGATAGACAGCAGCAAGGTGTTAGCGTTTAGCTCCGGGTATCCCTGTCATATTGAGATAGACAACAGCAAGGTGTTAGCGTTTAGCTCCGGGTATCCCTATCATATTGAGATAGACAACAGCAAGGTGTTAGCGTTTAGCTCCGGGTATCCCTATCATATTGAGAAAGACAACAGCAAGGTGTTAGCGTTTAGCTCCGGGTATCCCTATCATATTGAGATAGACAACAGCAAGGTGTTAGCGTTTAGCTCCGGGTATCCCTATCATATTGAGAAAGACAACAGCAAGGTGTTAGCGTTTAGCTCCGGGTATCCCTATCATATTGAGATAGACAACAGCAAGGTGTTAGCGTTTAGCTCCGGGTATCCCTATCATATTGAGAAAGACAGCAGCAAGGTGTTAGCGTTTAGCTCCGGGTATCCCTATCATATTCAGATAGACAACAGCAAGGTGTTAGCGTTTAGCTTCGGGTATCCCTATCATATTGAGATAGACAACAGCAAGGTGTTATCGTTTAGCTCCGGGTATCCCTATCATATTGAGATAGACAACAGCAAGGTGTTAGCGTTTAGCTCCGGGTATCCCTATCATATTGAGATAGACAACAGCAAGGTGTTAGCGTTTAGCTCCGGGTATCCCTACCATATTGAGATAGACAACAGCAAGGTGTTAGCGTTTAGCTCCGGGTATCCCTATCATATTGAGAAAGACAACAGCAAGGTGTTAGCGTTTAGCTCCGGGTATCCCTATCATATCGAGATAGACAACAGCAAGCTGTTAGCGTTTAGCTCCGGGTATCCCTATCATATTGAGATAGACAACAGCAAGGTGTTAGCGTTTAGCTCCGGGTATCCCTATCATATTGAGATAGACAACAGCAAGGTGTTAGCGTTTAGCTCCGGGTATCCCTATCATATTGAGAAAGACAACAGCAAGGTGTTAGCGTTTAGCTCCAGGTATCCCTATCATATTGGTGCATATAACATATACCACTGTTCTTGGCCATTTGAAAGAGATCTGAACAACCATCTTAAGATAATTGCAGTTGTTCAGGTCTTTTGCAATGGCTCTGAACTTTGTGCACACAGCAATGTAGCAACGGTGCTTTAGTTTGAATGGCACAGAATCTTGTCCATTATATGGCATCTATTTCTGTGCTCACAGCTCACTCTAGAGAGGAGAACAGATCCTGCTTAATGGATTTGATACAGCCCTTGCTTTGCCCCCAACTGCTCATGACGAGTAGTCTGATGACAACTGCCACTGTTTCTAACAATGTGGAGACAAAAAAAAGAGATGTTCTCACATTAAACACAGTGCACTCTCCTCAAACACTAAACGTAACAGGCAGAGAAGAAAGCTCATCCTTTCCCAGAGTGAAACAGGCCTAGTAGCACAATATGTCAGATGTGTTCTACAGACAAAAACAAAAAAAAGCCAGCCATGTCTTGACAACAGACCAAGGCAAAACAGCGTAATTGTTTAACCTCCGGATCGAAAAAGACAAGCCAGCACAAAGAGAGAGCTCAATTAGACTCAAAAAGAGAAGACAGTGACTTGATTCACAGCACTTTTTAGCCCCATACTGCTCCTACAAAGCGTCTTCTGTTCAGGCAAATGCTCCGGTTAACTTTCATCTCTGTGTGGCCATGTTGTCATCTTTTATATATACACTACATGACCAAAAGTATGTGGATACCTGCTCATCGAACATCTCATTCCAAAATTATTGGCATTAAAATATTGAGTTGGTCCCCCCTTTGCTGCTATATCAGCCACCACTCTTCTGAGAAGTCTTTCCACTAGATGTTGGAACATTGCTGCGGGGACTTGTTTCCATTCAGCCACTAGAGCATTAGTGAAGTCGGACACTGATCCTTGGCGATTAGGCCTGGCTCGTAGTCGGCATTCCAATTCATCCCAAAGTGTTTGATAGGGTTGAGGTCAGGGCTCTGTGCAGGCCAGTCAAGTTATTCCACACCGATCACGACAAGCCATTTCTGTATGGACCTTGCTTTGTGCACTGGAGCATTGTCATGCTGAAACAGGAAAGCATTACAATTTCCCTTCACTGGAACTAAGGGGCCTAGCCCGAACCATGAAAAACAGCCCCAGACCATTATTCCGCCTCCACCAAACTTTACAGTTGGCACTATGCATTCAGGCAGGTAGCGTTCCCCTGGCAATCCGCCAAACCCAGATTTGTCTGTCAGACTGCCAGATGGTGAAGTGTGATTCATCACTCCAGAGAACGCGTTTCCACTGCTCCAGAGTCCAATGACCACAAGCTTTACACCACTCCAGCCGACACTTGGCATTGCGCATGGTGATCTTAGGATTGTGTGCGGCTGCTCGGCCATTGAAACCCATTTCATGAAGCTCCCGACAAACAGTTATTGTGCTGACGTTGCTTCCAGAGGCAGTTTGGAACTCGGTAGTGAATGTTGCAACCAAGGATAGATGATTTTTACAAGATAAACGCTCTGCGGTCACGTTCTGTGAGCTTGTGCGGCCTACCACTTCACAGCTGAGCCGTTGTTGCTCCTACACATTTCCACTTCACAATAACAGCACTTACAGTTGACCGGGGACGATCTAGCAGGGCAGACATTTGACTAACTGACTTGTTGGAAAGGTGGCATCCTATGATGGTGCCACATTGAATGTCACTGAGCTCTTCAGTAAGGCCATTCTACCTCCAATGGTTGTCTATGGAGATTGCACGGCTATGTGCTCGATTTTATACACCTATCAGCAACAGGTGTGGCTGAAATAGCCGAATCCACTAATTTGAAGGACCAATGCACAAGACTCTCTGTCATGTTATGTTTGTCAAGATGGCAAAGGGCCCTTCTATTCCAAACTCTTAGAGATGAAACCTGTAAATTATTTCCATTTACTATTGTTGTCTTCAGGGGCTTTGTTATCTTATTTCTCGTGGCATACATGCCCTTCCTGAGGAGGAATGTATCCTTAGAACTACTGCCCTGATTTGTTTTTCCTACCCTGAACTCTGCCTAAATGTATCTTCATTCATTTGAAAAACTGAAAGCTTTGGCATCAGTAGCCATTGCGGTTGTTTTTTAGCCTGAGGTAACCTCTGCACCTTGTTAAAGAAAAATAAAAAACTATGCAGCTTTTCTAATTGCCATTCTATGGCATTCACTTTGGCAACAGCTGGGAGCGTGAAGTCAGTGGAATAGCACAGTGTTGACCAATGACGTGGCGCCTGCCATCCAAAGACATGGTGTGATTCCACCCCAGTCCCTTGGGAGAAGTATTTTAGAGAGTTGTCAAAGCAGATTGAGTGGCCTGCCACACAGCCCATGTGGCTCACTGCTCATCAAACATTTAAGAGGGACAGGCTGTCTGCTTTCATTTGGAGAGGGCTGAGCATTGCAGTAGATGGAGAAGATGGGAGGAGAGGGTAGTGTAGAAATGAGATGAGTTGTGTACTTTTGCCTAAACGTCAGATGGGCTTTATAAGTTATGTTGATGTACAGTACTGTATGTAACATGTTGTTATGCTTCCAAACATACAGTATCTGGTATGCAGAGAGCTTTTAAGACCCAAAGTCTTCAACCCTGAACTCGTCATACAACCAAACACATAAACACAAAAAAGAGACACAAGCTTAAGACACGTTCTTATTATGACAATGACACATTGTAATGTTGCTCCCCTTGTCGCCATGTAATGAAATTAGACTGACAGTTGAGAGGGCAGTAGAATCACTTTAATAACATAATGTGATTATGACATCACACTCGGAAGAATAAATTAGTTTTAAAAAATATATTTACAAGGGGGCTTTCATATCCAGCCGTATCCATATCCAGCCGTTTATAATAGCATAACATATAAAATGTTAGTAGTGTCAAAATTGAGCATGACTTCCTAGTTTTCCAGCTATAAAAAGTTGTTTTTGTTCATTAGATGTCATACGAGCAGATTATAATAAATGACACCAAATGTACTTGTTACTTCCTGGCAAAGATGTATGATGACATCAAGATCATTAGTTATCTCAGATAACAGATTACCACCAGATAGTTGTATTTATCGTTAAGAAAACATATTTTTACAACTTGTATACAACCTGACCACGATGTCACAAAACAAAAGACGTCATCATGATGTCATTCCAAGCAGTTTTTCCCGCTGGGTTGCTGTGTTACCCATGGAAACCTTCCGGGCTGCCCACACACACTCTTGTAAATTAGACTTGTTAAAAGTTTTAACAAAAGTTGGGAGAAACAGAGAAATCTCTGTCTCACAGAAACAGATGCCCTTCCGGCTCTCCACTATCACATAGGAAGTATCCTCTCTCAGCTAGCGGTGTTAGCGGGTGGTGGATTCCCTAGATTGACTAATTGGTGATTTGATTCTGTTGACTCTGTCAGTGCCCGGGAGGAGGATGCCTCAAACCACTTGTCCTCTGGGACCCATCTCAGAGTTGGAGAAAGGGTGGTTCTTCGCAGCCCTTACCTCAACTCTTCCCACTATAGGTTTAATGGTATTCCCTTTGGTAATTGCGCAAATTTAATAAAATATGAGTTTCTTAGATAACATTCAGATTATTTGTCCATATTCCTTGTCCATTTGTCCATCCAGCCAGCAGCATACCATCCTGCATACCACTGCTGGTTTGCTTCTGATGTTAAGCAGGGTTGGTCCTGGTCAGTCCCTGGATGGGAGACCTGATTCTGCTGGAAGTGGTGTTGGAGGGCCAGTAGGAGGCACTCTTTCCTCTGGTGTAAAAAATACTGGTCTAAAAAATATAGTGCCCTGTGTAGGGTGCCATCTTTCAGATGGGATGTTAAATGTGTGTCCTGACTCTCTGAGGTCATTAAAAGATCCCATAGCACTTTTAAGAGTAGGGGTGTTATCCCTGGTGTCCTGGCTAAATTCCCAATCTGGCCCTCAAACCATCATGGTCACCTAATAATCCCCAGTTTACAATTGGCTCATTCATCCCCCTCCTCTCCCCTGTAACTATTCCCAAGTTTGTTGCTGTAAATGAGAATGTGTTCTCAGTAAACTTACCTGGTAAAATAACAGATACATTAATTGGTCCATGTGAATTTGTGTATTGCAATGTTAAATAATGTATTTTTCAGTTGTGGAAATAGTACTCAATTGTCATACATGAGTAAAAATAAAGATACCTTAATAGAAAACAAATAAAATAAAAGTGAAAGTCACCATGTAAAATACTACTTGAGTAAAAGTCTTAAAGTTTTAAATATTTAAGTTTTAAATATTCTTAAGTATCAAAAGGAAAAGTATACATAATTTCTAATTCCTTATTAAACAAACCAGACAGCTGCATTTGTTATATATATATATATATATATATATATATATATATATATATATATATATATATATATATATATATATATATATATATATATATATATATATATTTATTTACGGATAGCCAGTGGCACACTCCAACATAATTTACAAAGTAAGCATGTGTGTTTAATGAGTCCACCAGATCAGAAGCTGTAGGATGACCAGGGATGTTCTCTTGATAAGTGCCTGAATTGAACCATTGTCCTGTCCTGCTTTGCATTGAAAATGTAACGAGTACTTTTGGGTGTCAAGGAAAATGTATGAAGTAAAAAGTACATTATGTCCTTTAGGAATGTAGTGAAGTAAAAGTAAAAGTTGTCACAAACTACTTTAGTACCGTAAAGTATTTTAACTTAAGTACTTTATGCCAATGGTATTTTGTAATGTGGTACCTATTATTACGGAATTTATGACTATCGCCTGATAACTTCTTAACCTATTCTTTACAATTCACGGTTGGCATTCAGTACTTACCCGCCTTAAATATTCACATCAATAAATCTTGAAAACTAATTCCAGCCAAGTATTGCAGACTTACAAACCAACCATGGGTTTAGAATGCTGTTTCTCAGCATTTTAATGAGCTATTGTGACAATGCACAGCCAGCGTTTTTTAAGGCGCTAGGGTTCAGAGTGTCTCTATTAGTCTAAGAAGTCCATTAAAACTGGCCTGTGATAAATCCTAAATGTTCAAGTCTTAATCTCCTAATCTCTGTACGTGGAGAGTGGGATTAATCATGCGCCCACTCCTGAGATGCCCAGCTTTTGTCAGGTTTGCCGATATCTTCAGTGAGGCAGTCACCGAGGCACATAATTTCAAGTCATCTCATTTACTCTGACATAAACTAGGCCAGAACGACCCCATTAACGACACCATGACAAACAGCTTCTACGATGTCTCATATCAAGACAGCACAGAACATTTCTCTGATCCAGGCTACCACCAAAGACACTAACATCCTAATTTCTGAGGCCCTAATCTAGGTGTGTGTGTGAAGTGGGATTACCACTCAGGAAGCTATAGCTCCTGTCAGCTATGTGGGTGGTGAGTATCTTCGCTGAGGCAGAGACTGAAAAGCTCAGAATGACTTTTCATTTGGCCTTATATTAAACTGAGAGAACCGTCTTTATCATCCCTACCAAAACAGCACCACCTCCCTCTGCCACCGGGGAAAATAAGGCCATTACTCTGCCGAGGCATGCTTCCTCTTCCCCTTTTTTAAATTAACCCATGCAAAAAAAGCCTGTTGAAGTCGGCAGATATTTAACTCCCTTTTGCTCTTCTGTCATTTCAAGGAATTGATTGTAATGTATTTTCGTTGATTATTAGCCATCAAGGTTGCTGAGTACACAGTTCCAAAAGGTTTCTTTACGGAGGGCTAGGGTTCTACCAAGAATCATTTTGATTTAAAGGACCTTTTTTGGAAGACAAGGGTTTTTTGTAAGGCAAAGGTGTTCTACCTAGAACCTTTAACAACATAATAACCGCTTTTGGAAGAAAGGGTTCTTTGATTTTTTGGAAGGCAAGAAGGGTTCTACATAGAACCACATATACTCTTTCCCAGCATGCTCTATTGCAGGGAGGTTTTCAGAATTGTTTGTTTTACTGTAATATTTGTTTTTGATCGGTTGATTAATTTTATGATACAGGGAAATAAATAAAATACAGTTTTCTAAACTAATCCAATCTGTTAGTATATAAAGAGGCCCTCAAAGAAAGGCCTTATGATATATGCAATGTATTGTCACATAATAAAAGGTTAAATGCTAATAAAGGCTGGTGGACCCTTTCATAGAGGGTTCTAGGAAGAAGCCTCCAAAGATAAATGGGTTCTCTGTAAAAACCCTTCATAGACAGTTCTAGGAAGAACCTTTAGATGATAAAATGGTTCTTGGTAGAACCGTTCATAGAGAGTTCTAGGAAGAAGCCTCCAAGATAAACAGGTTCTCTGTAAAAACCCTTCATAGATGGTTCAACGAAGAACCTTTTAGATGATAAAATGGTTATTGTTAGAACCCTTCATAGAAGGTTCTTGGTAGAACCATATACAGGGGTTATTTGAAGAACTAGATAGAACCCTCTGTAAAGGGTTCTACCCAGCGCCAAAAAGGATTCCCCTCTGGGACAAACCGAAACCCTGTATGGTTTTACTTAGCACCTTTTTTTCTAAGAGTGTAGCACACAAGGCTTTTATTGTGTGTGTGTGTGTGTGTGTGTGCGTGTGTTTGCTCATGTCTCTCTATGGTGGCGTGTTTACCTAATCAAGTATTACTCAAGGATACAGCAGAACCTGTAACCTTCAGTTCTGAAAGTCTGATCACACGCCCACTGTACTGGATCTGATTTGGTGTTTACTGCAGATTTGTTGATACTGTATGTCTACATGTTTCTACTGTCATATCATCACAAATTATCACTAAACCAACACTATTCAAAGAGTTACAAGCTAGCTTTGTCTTGGCATCAACATCATCACTTATTTGTATCTCAGTATGCCAATCAACAGAAATACGACACTTAAATCAAATGGAATCCTTGATATCCTTATTATGTTGGCTACACCTGATTTCAGTCTAGTGAAACATCAAACTCAATTGTGGAATTCTATCCTCTCTCTTAGCTTGTGTACTCTGAAATTGGCATCAATATTTTATTACCTTACAGTCCCCCTGGCATAGAAGAAGTGATATAATCCCACCTGAAAAAGACTACTATCGGTCGGGCTCTAGTAAATGCTGAAGTAAATACTACTGTATTCACTGTAGTGCGGTCCTCAAATACACTACAGTGAATACTACAGTAAAGTCTGCAAAAACACTACAGTGAATACCATATTTTTTTTCATTTGGGATTTTCTGATTCTGTTTTCATTGTTACGGTTGCAGTGGGGACGTGCTCGCTCCAGAGTTAACGTGCTCCAGAGTTAACGTGCTCCAGAGTTAATGTGCTCCAGAGTTAACGTGCTCCAGAGTTAATGTGCTCCAGAGTTAACGTGCTCCAGAGTTAATGTGCTCCAGAGTTAATGTGCTCCAGAGTTAACGTGCTCCAGAGTTAATGTGCTCCAGAGTTAACGTGCTCCAGAGTTAATGTGCTCCAGAGTTAACGTCCTCCAGAGTTAATGTGCTCCAGAGTTAACGTGCTCCAGAGTTAACGTCCTCCAGAGTTAATGTGCTCCAGAGTTAACGTACTCGCTCCAGAGTTAACGTGCTCGCTCCAGAGTTAACGTACTCCCTCCAGAGTTAACGTACTCGCTCCAGAGTTAACGTGCTCGCCCCAGAGTTAACGTGCTCGCTCCAGAGTCAACGTGCTCGCTCCAGAGTTAACGTGCTCGCTCCAGAGTTAACGTGCCTGCTCCAGAGTTAACGTGCTCCAGAGTTAACGTGCTCAGTCCAGAGTTAACGTACTCGCTCCAGAGTTAACGTGCTCCAGAGTTAACTTTCTCGCTCCAGAGTCAACGTTCTCGCTCCAGAGTCAACGTTCTCGCTCCAGAGTTAACGTGCTCGCTTCAGAGTTAACGTGCTCGCTCCAGAGTTAACGTGCTCGCTCCAGAGTTAACGTGCTCCAGAGTTAACGTGCTTGCTCCAGAGTTAACGTGCTCGCTCCAGAGTTAACGTGCTCCAGAGTTAACGTGCTCCAGAGTTAACGTGCTCGCTCCAGAGTTAACGTGCTCCAGAGTTAACGTCCTCCAGAGTTAATGTGCTCCAGAGTTAACGTGCTCCAGAGTTAACGTCCTCCAGAGTTAATGTGCTCCAGAGTTAACGTACTCGCTCCAGAGTTAACGTGCTCGCTCCAGAGTTAACGTACTCCCTCCAGAGTTAACGTACTCGCTCCAGAGTTAACGTGCTCGCCCCAGAGTTAACGTGCTCGCTCCAGAGTCAACGTGCTCGCTCCAGAGTTAACGTGCTCGCTCCAGAGTTAACGTGCCTGCTCCAGAGTTAACGTGCTCCAGAGTTAACGTGCTCAGTCCAGAGTTAACGTACTCGCTCCAGAGTTAACGTGCTCCAGAGTTAACTTTCTCGCTCCAGAGTCAACGTTCTCGCTCCAGAGTCAACGTTCTCGCTCCAGAGTTAACGTGCTCGCTTCAGAGTTAACGTGCTCGCTCCAGAGTTAACGTGCTCGCTCCAGAGTTAACGTGCTCCAGAGTTAACGTGCTTGCTCCAGAGTTAACGTGCTCGCTCCAGAGTTAACGTGCTCCAGAGTTAACGTGCTCCAGAGTTAACGTGCTCGCTCCAGAGTTAACGTGCTCCAGAGTTAATGTGCTCGCTCCAGAGTTAACGTGCTCGCTCCAGAGTTAACGTGCTCGCTCCAGAGTTAAAGCGCTCGCTCCAGATTTAACGCGCTCGCTCCAGAGTTAACGTGCTCCAGAGTTAAGGCGCTCGCTCCAGAGTTAACGCGCTCGCTCCAGAGTTAATGTGCTCCAGAGTTAACGTGCTCCAGAGTTAACGTGCTACAGAGTTAACGTGCTCCAGAGTTAACGTGCTCCAGAGTTAATGTGCTCCAGAGTTAACGTGCTACAGAGTTAACGTGCTACAGAGTTAACGTGCTCCAGAGTTAACGTGCTCCAGAGTTAACGTGCTCCAGAGTTAACTTGCTCCAGAGTTAACGTGCTCCAGAGTTAACATGCTCCAGAGTTAACGTGCTACAGAGTTAACGTGCTCCAGAGTTAACGTGCTCCAGAGTTAACGTGCTCCAGAGTGTAACGTGCTCCAGAGTTAACGTGCTCCAGAGTTAACGTGCTCCAGAGTTAACGTGCTCCAGAGTTAACGTGCTACAGAGTTAACGTGCTCCAGAGTTAACGTGCTCCAGAGTTAATGTGCTCCAGAATTAACGTGCTACAGAGTTAATGTGCTCCAGAGTTATCGTGCTCCAGAGGTAATGTGCTCCAGAGTTATCGTGCTCCAGAGTTAATGTGCTCCAGAGTTATCGTGCTCCAGAGTTAATGTGCTCCAGAGTTATCGTGCTCCAGAGTTAATGTGCTCCAGAGTTATCGTGCTCCAGAGTTAATGTGCTCCAGAGTTATCGTGCTCCAGAGTTAATGTGCTCCAGAGTTATCGTGCTCCAGAGTTAATGTGCTCCAGAGTTATCGTGCTCCAGAGTTAATGTGCTCCAGAGTTATCGTGCTCCAGAGTTAACGTTCCCAGGAGATATGAGAGGCTTCCGTTGACTTTGCGTGTGTTTGATGTCATCTTCCTCCACAGGATGCAGTGCTCGTGCTAATGATGCGTTCTACTACTGTAGATTATCCTGATGTAACCCAGGAATATTGGTTTTTGATGGCTAAGGAAGCACTTGGGGTCTTGAGTCCCAACTTTTTCTCAAAGGAGTCCGGCCCACTATTTTTAAAGACCTGAAGTTATTACATTGTAATAAGTCTTGAAAAATAGTGGGCCGGACCAATATAGATATATTTACGACTAAAGGGAGAGCCCATGTTAATATTTCTACTGATTATGGGGGTGTCCTGATTAGTTATTGAAGTGCCCACCCCCCCGGCACCCCTGTAATGGAAATGCTACACACTCTCCAAGTTATTCAATGGCTGTACTGTAACTGTCAATCACTTTTAGTAGGAGAGGGTGGTTAACTGCCTCTTATTCAACAAACTGGATTTTTTTTAATGCCTTAATATTCAAATGTATGTTATAATGGGTATAATTAGCCCCTTTTCCCAGAAATTACTGATATCCTGTGTCCTTTATCTCCACATCTGCTCCATGTCGATTACGGGATGCAACTGCGTGCTGGGCAAAGTCAGTTTCTCAGAAACCAACACAGAATTGACCTTTTAAATTCACCCTGGCATCTGTTAAATGTCTTATAAGGTCACCACCTTAATTAATCATGTTTTTAATTTGACATCGAGGCTCTTTGCTAAATTATTCAGACCACCCATATCTTCTGTCACTGGAAGAAGTGAAAAGTACCTGAGTTCTTAAGTAAAAAGAGAGTGACCTCGCTCCTCATTACTGTATCTCCCACTCAGATAATATTCGTTACAATGGCAGTCATTGGAATGTATTATGAGTTATGGGAGATGTTGTCTCGGGTTATTGGATGAATTGACTATGGGATCACAGACACTGAATATGTTAAAAGTGAGTCATATGTGAAGCTGAGTAGACCCGACACCTGTCACTGGCCGTCTCAGAACCTTCTCAAAGCACAAGTCTACCTGACTGCCTCAGAACCTTCTCAAAACACACATCTACCTGACTGCCTCAGAACCTTCTCAAAACTCACATCTACCTGACTGCCTCAGAACCTTCTCAAAGCACAAGTCTACCTGACTGCCTCAGAACCTTCTCAAAGCACACATCTACCTGACTGCCTCAGAACCTTCTCAAAACTCACATCTACCTGACTGCCTCAGAACCTTCTCAAAGCACACATCTACCTGACTGCCTCAGAACCTTCTCAAAACTCACATCTACCTGACTGCCTCAGAACCTTCTTAAAGCACACATCTACCTGACTGCCTCAGAACCTTCTCAAAGCACAAGTCTACCTGACTGCCTCAGAACCTTCTCAAAACTCACATCTACCTGACTGCCTCAGAACCTTCTCAAAGCACACATCTACCTGACTGCCTCAGAAGCTTCTCAAAACTCACATCTACCTGACTGCCTCAGAACCTTCTCAAAGCACACATCTACCTGACTGCCTCAGAACCTTCTCAAAACTCACATCTACCTGACTGCCTCAGAACCTTCTTAAAGCACACATCTACCTGACTGCCTCAGAACCTTCTCAAAGCACAAGTCTACCTGACTGCCTCAGAACCTTCTCAAAACTCACATCTACCTGACTGCCTCAGAAGCTTCTCAAAACTCACATCTACCTGACTGCCTCAGAAGCTTCTCAAAACTCACATCTACCTGACTGCCTCAGAACCTTCTCAAAGCACACATATACCTGACTGCCTCAGAACCTTCTCAAAGCACACATATACCTGACTGCCTCAGAACCTTCTCAAATCTCACGTCTACCTGACTGCCTCAGAACCTTCTCAAAGCTCATGTCTACCTGACTGCCTCAGAACCTTCTCAAAGCTCACCTCTAACTAACTGCCTCAGAACCTTCTCAAAACTCACGTCTACCTGACAGCCTCAGAACCTTCTCAAAGCTCACGTCTACCTGACTGCCTCAGAACCTTCTCAAAGCTCACGTCTACCTGACTGCCTCAGAACCTTCTCAAAGCTCACGTCTACCTCATTACAATACACCCTGAGAAGGACCAACTCATCCCTGCCTAGTCCTATAATAAAACTCAAATTCATTAGTATTTTCTACCATATTCACTGAATATGTGGTTGAATGGTCCCAAAGCAAATGATGTGATAAACGGAGGACTGGAGATTGAGTAAGCATATCAAGATGAGGGGAGACTGATAGTTTCACTCCAGAAAGATGGATGGTTTCATTCCAATGACCATTTTTGATGAGGAATCAACAGCTTTATTTGATTTATTTGATTTGTGTATTCATTTCAGGACCCAGATAAGGGCTGTGATTTGTGTCTTCTGATTGGTTGAGCTGGTATCAGAGATTTTCACATAGAAGGATAATCTGAGCATGTTAAAAAAAAGAGTGCTTCTCTGTGAAATTGGATTGCCTGCCAGAGTGTTGATGGATATCCCTTTAAAGTGATTCAAGTCTCACCTTCAGATCAACTGAGAACCTAAAAGGACAAAGCGTGGTGTCGGAGGATAGGGGGGAATCCAGGGACAACTGCTAACTGACGTAAACATTACAACTAGCCCTTCTCTGCAGCCATATATGGCGTTGGTCCTCAACAGTTTGGGGTCCTTCCAAATGTGTACCTGGAGTGTAAGTAGCTCTACACTCTGAATCTGGAATAAGGATGTGCCCAGTCACTGTAGGAGAGAAGTCCCTTGATGCAAATAATCATGCGGGTAGCCTAGTGGTTAGAACTGTTGGACTAGTAACCGAAAGGTTGCAAGTTTGAATCCCCGAGCTGACAAGGTAAAAAAAATCTGTCGTTCTGCCCCTGAACAGGCAGTTAACCCACTGTTCCTAGGCCGTCATTGAAAATAAGAATTTGTTCTTAACTGACTTGCCTGGTTAAATAAAGGTAAAATAAAAAATAAATAATAAACAGTGGGGCAAAAAAGTATTTAGTTAGCCACCAATTGTGCAAGTTCTCCCACTTAAAAAGATGAGAGAGGCCTGTAATTTTCATCATAGGTACACTTCAACTATGACAGACAAAATTAGAAAACAAATCCATAAAATAACATTGTAGGATTTTTTATTTATTTATTTGCAAATTATGTTGGAAAATACGTATTTGGTCAACAACAAAAGTTTATCTCAATACTTTGATATATACCCCTTGTTGGCAATGACAGAGGTCAAACGTTTTCTGTAAGTCTTCACAAGGTTTTCACACACTGTTGCTGGTATTTTGGCCCATTCCTCCATGCAGATCTCCTCTAGAGGAGTGATGTTTTGGGGCTGTTGCTGGGCAACACAGACTTTCAACTCCCTCCAAAGATTTTCTATGGGGTTGAGATCTGGAGACTGGCTAGGCCACTCCAGGACCTTGAAATGCTTCTTACGAAGCCACTCCTTCAATGCCCAGACGGTGTGTTTGGGATCATTGTCATGCTGAAAGACCCAGCCACATTTAATCTTCAATGACCTTGCTGATGGTAGGCTCTGTTACTTTGGTCCCAGCTCTCTGCAGGTCATTCACTAGGTCCACCCGTGTGGTTCTGGGATTTTTGCTCACCGTTCTTGTGATCATTTTGACCCCACGGGGTGAGATCTTGCGTGGAGCCCCAGATCGAGGGAGATTATCAGTGGTCTTGTATGTCTTCCATTTCCTAATAATTGCTCCCACAGTTGATTTCTTCAAACCAAGCTGCTTACCTATTGCAGATTCAGTCTTCCCAGCCTGGTGCAGGTCTACAATTTTGTTTCTGGTGTCCTTTGACAGCTCTTTGGTCTTGGCCATAGTGGAGTTTGGAGTGTGACTGTTTGAGGTTGTGGACAGGTGTCTTTTATACTGATAACAAGTTCAAACAGGTGCCATTAATACATGTAACAAGTGGAGGACAGAGGAGCCTCTTAAAGAAGAAGTTACAGGTCTGTGAGAGCCAGAAATCTTGCTTGTTTGTAGGTGACCAAATACTTATTTTCCACCATAATTTGCAAATAAATTCATTAAAAATCCTACAATGTGATTTTCTGGATTTTTTCTTCTCATTTTGTCTGTCATAGTTGAAGTGTACATATGATGAAAATGACAGGCCTCTCTCATATTTTTAAGTGGGAGAACTAAATACTTTTTTGCCCCACTGTATATACAGAGCATTCTGAAAGTATTCAGACACCTTCCCTTTTTCTACATTTTGTTGCGTTACAGCCTTATTGTAAAATTGATTAAATAAAATATATTCCTCATCAATCTAAACAATACCCCATAATGACAAAACAAAAACAGGTTTTTAGAAATGTTTGCAAATGTAAAAAACAACATGTATTTCAGACCCTCTTTTCTATGAGACTCGAAATTAAGCTCAGGTGCATCCTGTTTCCATTGATCATCCTTGAGATGTTTCTACAACTTGATTGGAGTCCAACTGTGGTAAATTCAATTGATTAGACATGATTTGGAAAGGCACACACCTGTATACGGTCCTACAGTTGCGAAAGCCAAGTCATGAGGTCGACGGAATTGTCCGTAGAGCTCCAAGAAAGGATTGTGTCGAGACACAGATCTGGGGAAGGGTACCAAAACATCTCTGCAGCATTGAAGGTCCCCAAGAACACAGTGGCCTCCATCATCCTTAAATGGACTGAGCAATCGGAGGAGAAAGGCCTTGGTCGGGGAGCTCCAGAGTTCCTCTGTGGAGATGGGAGAACCTTCCAGAAGGACAACCATCTCTGCTGCACTCCAGCAATCAAGCCTTTATGGTTGAGTGGCCAGACGGAAGCCACTCAGTAAAAGGTACATGACAGTCCACTTGGAGTTTGACAAAAGGCACCTAAAGACTCTCAGATCATGAGAAATAAGATTCTCTGGTCTGATGAAACCAAGATTGAATGCCAAGCGTCATGTCTGGAGGAAACCTGGCACCATCTCTACAGTAAAGCATGGTGGTGGTAGCATCTTGCTGTGGGGATGTTTTTCAGTGCCAGGGACTGGAAGACTAGTCAGAATCAAGGCAAAGATGAACAGAGCAAAGTACAGAGAGATCCTTGATGAAAACTTGCTCCAGAGCGCTCAAGACCTCAGACTGGGGCCATGGTTCAACTTCCAACAGGCCAACGACCCACAGCCAAGACAACGCAGGAGTGGCTTTGGGACAAGTCTCTGAATGTCCTTGAGTCGTCCAGCCAGGGCCCGGACTTGAACCTGATCAAACGTCTCTGGAGAGACCTGAAAATAGCTGTGCAGCAACATTTAACCTGACAGAGTTTGAGAGGATCTGCAGAGAATAATGGGAGAAACTCCCCAAATATACAATCGCTGCCAAAGGTGCTTCAACAAAGTTCTGAGGAAAGGGTCTGAATACTTATGTAAATGTAATATTTAATTTTTAATAAAAGTAAATAACTAAATTTGCAAAAATGTCTAATCCTGTTTTTGCTTTGTCATTATGGGGTATTGGTGTGTAGATTGATGAGGTGGAAAAACTATTTAATACATTTTAGGATAAGGCTGTAACGTAACAAAATGTGGAAAAAGTCAAGGGGTCTGAATACTTTCCGAATGCACTGTATGTCCTTGTGACACATTCAAAAGGATTGACTAAAGCACTTTACGGTCTCAATTTATGGTACAAGTTATAGTGTCCTAGCCTTACGAGTTGTGATCTTTTGCAGTCGCAAACCTCCAAATGAGCTGTATTGGTGTCAGACGTTGCTGTATTGGTGTCAGACGTTGGATGGCGCTACTGTAGCAGATGGGGATTTGTAAAACCTATTCCTCAGCCTGAAATGTTGCCACTTGCACTGCCGAATTGGGACTTTTTCGCTAGCACGACTGGTTAGAATGTTTCAGGAGGGCGTCGTGTGTTTGTGAGGCAGAGGTCCCGGGTTCTAGTCTTGGTGTGAGCTAAAGTGGGAGGAAGAGGTTCGGCTAAGCAACCATTGGACTCTTGGAAGAGGTACGGCTAAGCTGGGACTAAACACCTCCCTCTGCAACTGGATCCTGGACTTCCTGATGGGCTGCCCCCAGGTGGTAAGGGCTGTAGTGAAGCGGGTCGAGAGTTTCAAGTTTCTTGGTGTCCACATCACCAACAAACTAACATGGCCCAAACATACCAATACAGTCGTGAAGAGGGCACGACAAAACCTTTTCCCCCTCAGGAGACTGAAAAGATTTGGCATGGGTCCTCAGATCCTCAAAAAGGTTCTACAGCTGCACCATCGAGAGAATCCTGACCGGTTGCATCACCGCCTGGTATGGCAACTGCTCGTCATATGACCGTAAGCCGCTACAGAGGGTAGTGAGAACGACCCAGTACATCACTGGGGCCAAGCTTCCTGCCATCCAGGACCTATATAATAGGCGGTGTCAGAAGAAAGCCCATAAAATTGTCAGAGACTCCAGTCACCCAAGTTATAGACTGTTTTCTCTGCTACCGCACGGCAAGCGGTCCCGGAGCGCCAAGTCTAGGACCAAAAGGCTCCTCAACAGCTTCTACCCCCAAGCCATTACACTGCTGAACAATTCATAAAAATTGTCACCGGACAATTTACATTGACCCCCCCTTGTACACTGCTACTACTTGCTGTTCGTTTGCTACCTATGCACCAATAGTCACTTTGCTCCCATCTACATGTACAGATGACCTCAACTAGCCTGTACCCCTGCACACTGACTCGGTACCGGAGCTTTTGGTACAGCTTGTAGTGTGTTAACCTTGAGAGCTGAAGCTTTTGAGTTTGTTGCCCACATGCTATGTGACAGAATATTCAGTAATTGGGACTTCAATACACTTTGAATCTGGAGATGTCTCAAATGTGAAAAAGTAAACAGGAACTGGAGCCATCTTATCAGTTTTGGAGGCAGTGTTATGTTTGCTAGCCAATAACTTTGTGGTAGCTAACTTCCTTTTAATATGTTAATTGTTTTTCCCCACAGTTGGCCAAGTTAGCAACTAATTCTACACTCATTTTCTAGTTACCATTATACTTTTTAGTCTCCAAATGACGAGGTGTTTCCAGTGGTTACATTTGACAGATTGTGACGTAATCCACTTTCCAAGCTTTTTAGACACATTGATATTTCAACCACATTTACACTCGTGGTTGAACATTGCAAATGCAATGAAGCTTTGAGAACTGTACTAAAAGATCTCCCTTTGCTTCAGGATCTTAAAAAGTAGCCTACGTGTTGGCTGAATAATTAAGCATTATCCTCTCTTGCATCACTTAGACACATTTATTTTGGTTTGGCTCTCTAAATGTGAATCTACTAGGGTAGGGGTGCAGCAGAACAGATGCCATGTTGTGTGTTAATGCATTTGATTAGGCAGCTTGGAGGAAGTTCACTCTCAGAGCCTAACTAATGCCCCAGTTCCTTTGTTGTATAGCCACTGTGCTGCATGTGCTTTCCGTAGCAGTTTCTTGATAGAGGAAACTTGCACTGACTGCATTCCACTCTTTGAAGGGGACAGGGTTTTGCACCCTCACTATTCCCCTACAGACTAAATTATTCTGCCAGCAATAAATTGTGTCCCGTGGATGAATTCACACTCGCAGGCCAAAATTACTCTTCTTACATTGGAACATTACTTATGACAAACTGTAGAGACAATTTGTCTTAGAGAGTGTTTTGCATTGATTTAGCATGGAGTGTTTCCAGTTCTGTCAATGCCCAACTCACTTTCACAAATGATCTCGAAATAGACACAAATTACTTGGGCGAAATTCGTGACAGACACCAACACGATTTTGTATTGCAATCACAGACGAAGGCAGTAGGTTATTTAAGATAGAACCGATAGGAGGGAGTTTGTTTGGGGAGGATGGGTCTAGCAACCCAAATGTTCGAATCACATTAACAACTTTATCATTTCAGCTAATTAGCACCTTTCCAACTAACTACTTTCTAAAGAGTCAGCTAGCATATTAGCTAACCTGAACCCCTTTAAAGGGCGACAGCATTTCCTGATTTGGCCTCGTTTTATATTTGGTTCATTAAGAAATGCTAGCGGCTTTGACAGTATTCAAACGTAAGGGGTGTGGTTTGATGTGGGTGTCTCGTGTGTATGTTCACAGGTGAGAAGAGCTAGCCAAATTCTTTTGCCAATTAGCTTAGGCTGGTGTGCAACAGTGGCAAAGTTGGTTTGACTTTGGATAGCCTATCTCCGGAGCTAGTTAGGGGCCGTCAATAAATTACACAATGTAAATAAGACACTATTTTTATAGTTTTTCTCATTAAATGCTTTCAATATTTGTTTATGAATTTCAACAATTTGTAGTTGGTTTGAGGTTTTTAAGTGTGGGTAGGATTGAAACAAACCCAACCTTCATTTACATCGTGACGCAGTCAAGACCACAAGCCTCACAAAACCTCACAAAACTGATGACATTTACACTTTGTAGTCCATTTTGACAGTAGAATAAAAGTTTCTGACTCATATCAATGCCACATAGGCTGTTTTCTAAATGAAACGTTGGTTTTTAGGGCAGTTGCTCTTAAACTTCTTAGCTAGCATGTAACCTAACCCTACCACTAACCTTAACCCCTAGCCTAGCTAACCTAGGTAATGTTAGCCACAGCAAATTGGAATTCGTTATGATGAAAATCGTGTACTAGACACTAATGTGTTTATAAATGTCATACCATAGATTTCTCTCATACAGTACCTTGGTTGTCATTCATTTGTTTCAGTTGAAGGAGGATGTGCCTAACAACCCTTCTTACTGTACAATTGTGTTTTATAATGTGTCCAAAATGGCGCACATTACATTAGTTGATTGAATTGCTCCGTAATGATTCCGTAGAAATGCCAAGGTGATTAACCCCTGCCATGTCTCAGTCCAACCAAATTAATGAGAGAATTTCATCCCTGAAATCAACTATAACCCACTGGCCCCACTCTGGTTGAATCAACCTTGTTTCCAAGTCATGTCAATTAAAGTATGTTGAACCAACGTGGAATAGACGTTGAATTGACGTCTGTGCCCAGTGGGACAGTTTCCAAGCAGACTGTATCACGCTTTAGGTTCTGGCGGCTGCCTTAGCTTCACTAACCACAAATCACTTACATGTTCTTGAAAGTGATTGAAGAAGATCGTTTGTCTTCGGATACATGTTTATTTTTTTGTAAGGTGGGGGGAGGGGAGGGGGGGGAATTTGATATTACTGAGCAATTTCTGAGTGAGTGAGCAAAATACTGGGTCAATGCTAAGTTATGAAAACCAAATGTGTTTTTATCACAATCAAAATAAGGTTGTTTCAATGTCAGGGATCTCCTCACCAAGAAATAGGCTTACTCTCGGAGTCTGACAGTCTGTTGCAGCTTGAGCAGCTATGGAAATAGGGGCTGTAGAATCAATGGGCATTGTCAGCAATGCACCCAATCACCATAACACACACACACACACACACACACACACACACACACACACACACACACACACACACACACACACACACACACACACACACACACACACACACACACACACACACACACACACACACACACACACACACACACCACACCACACCACACCACACCACACCACACCACACCACACCACACTTCCTCCCTCACGCCATTACAGGTGGAATGTAGAAAAGTGATTATCTTAGATTTTCTCAGCTATACAGGTGCAGTGTAAAAGGAAGATGCACATAAGCAAAAATAAAATATCACATTTTGGTGGGAGTGCTTACTCTGTAAAAGCCTGAGGTGAAGAAGTGCAGCTTGTCTATCTATTGGCAGGATCTGTTCTTTGGATGTTTCTCCCCCTTCCCTTCTATCTCTGTTTCTCTCTGCTTTCAGCATATATCTTTGATGTCATTTTTCTCTCTCTCCTTTTCTTTTCATGTTGTAAACGTTCATCTCTCCGGCAACCTTTCCCGCTCTGTTCCTCTCTTTCTGTCTTCCACTCTGTATTTCTGTCCTCCTCTTTCTGCCCTTGTCTGTACTCAGTCTGTATCATTGTCTCTGTCCATCTTTCTCTCTCCCCCAGCCTTTTGTCCATCCTGACACCCAATCTGCCACCCACCTTATTTATTATTCTCTCTCTCTCTCTCTCTCTCTCTCTCTCTCTCTCTCTCTCTCTCTCTCTCTCTCTCTCTCTCTCTCTCTCTCTCTCTCTCTCTCTCTCTCTCTGTCTCACTCCCCCCTCTCTCTCTGTCTCACTCCCCCATCTCTGTCTCTCTGTCTCACTCCCCCCCCCCGCTCTCGCTCTCGCTCTCGCTCTCGCTCTCGCTCTCTCTGTCTCACCCCCCCCTCTCTCGCGCTCTCTCTCTGTCTCTTTCTGCCTATAATAGTGTTACACACAGCATCATTGTTACTCCCACTGATATGTCCATAAAAGCCTAGTTGCTTTTTGTGACGACAGCATGCTTTAGAGCCCTCCACGAGCCATAATTGTTTTAATTCTAAGATGCCTCATTTCTATCTGAGCACTTTACTGCAATTAGTGATTTTTGCTGTGAAGATTGTTTATTGTCATGCTTTTCCCGTCATCACACCCCCACAACCATAAGGTCTGGAACAATAGAGTGTCTCACTCATTAAGCACTCACATTATGGTAATGCTTTTGTGCTAAGGGATTCATTCTCCTCCGATGTCTCTCGTTTATTAAATTAGTATGTACTCAGTGTTTTCACTCCATCATATAAACATAGGACAGAGGTCCAGCCCTCAAGGGTCTGCAGGAGAGGCCTATGACCTTGTGGTGTGGAATAAGTGGAATCTAATGCTGAAATAATGAGAGTTATAATATGAGAGAAAGGGGGGCACTCTTGTGTAGTATGTTTGTAATGTCTTTTTTTGGACAACAGGAAGAAAATAATGAAGATTGCTTACACGTAAAGGTTTTTCTGCCACGCAGATGAAGGCCCTGTGTTGCAATGCATTTGTGTCCTGGTCGTTTCGCTACATTTTAATAATTTCCCTGTATGTAAGTAAGCCTTGTCTGAGCCAGAACGGACCATAGAGCAGAAGCCAATCTCCTTTTTCTGCAGCGTGAGGCAGCTTGATGTACAAGTACGCATGCTAGACAAGATCAGTGCCAAGGTAGTAAATGCTTTCATACAAATGAAATATTTTTGCCATCCTTCAAACAACATTGACTTGATCATCCTGTAGATAAATGATCTAGCAACTCAATCTTTTTCTGGTGTTATAAAGTAGTCTGCTTTTGTCTGGTTAGCTTTAGACACCCTGTTTGGCATCGTGGGAGATACAGAATGTTTTAAACAGAATGTTCCATCTGGAGAGTTACAAAGTTCCCTTGTTGGAGGAATCTCACTTCCTACATATCTGTTCCCTCAACCAATCGATGGCGGGGATAGTGGCCACGCTGCTATACTGGCTGGTGTCGTTGGCTGAAAGATCATACCGTTGGGGATTTGAAGCTCCTGGAAGCGATGACTTCCTCCCTACCCATTAAGAAGGCGTGGCAAACGGTCTCTGGTGTGCCATTATTTTCGTGACAGTGGGAGCAGTGAAAGCTGGCTAGGCTGCCATAACTTCATTAATTGTACTGCCATAAACTTTGTGTTTGGGAGAAAGATCAATCTTGTAAGGCTCATTTGTATTTGAAAACTTAATTGACCCACTGTTATAAATATGACTAAAGATAAATAGATGCAACTGACGCAAACAAAGAATACCGTCAGCACAAGCACACGCACTCTACCTGTTTGACATTTTAGAGATTATGTCATTTTAGAGATTAGGTAGAGTAGTTTAATAGATTAGGTAGAGTATTTTAATAGATTAGGTAGAGTATTTTAATAGATTAGGTAGTTTAATAGATTAGGTAGAGTAGTTTAATAGATTAGGTAGAGTAGTTTAATAGATTAGGTAGTTTAATTTTAGTTAGAGTCGTTTAATAGATTAGGTAGAGTCGTTTAATAGATTAGGTAGAGTAGTTTAATAGATTAGGTAGAGTAGTTTAATAGATTAGGTAGTTTAATTTTAGTTAGAGTCGTTTAATAGATTAGGTAGAGTTGTTTAATAGATTAGGTAGAGTAGTTTAATAGATTAGGTAGTTTAATTTGAGTTATTAGATAGAGTAGTTTTAGAGATTAGGTAGATTCGTTTTAGAGATTAGGTAGTTTAATAGATTAGGTAGAGTAGTTTAATAGATTAGGTAGAGTAGTTTTAGAGATTAGGTAGTTTAATAGATTAGGTAGATTCGTTTTAGAGATTAGGTAGTTTAATAGATTAGGTAGAGTAGTTTAATAGATTAGGTAGAGTAGTTTTAGAGATTAGGTAGTTTAATAGATCAGGTAGAGTAGTTTTAGAGATTAGGTAGTTTAATAGATTAGGTAGAGTAGTTTTAGATATTAGGTTGTTTAATAGATTAGGTAGAGTAGTTTTAGAGATTAGATAGTTTTAGAGATTAGGTAGATTTGTTTTAGAGATTAGGTAGATTCGTTTTAGAGATTGGGTAGAGTCATTTTAGAGATTGGGTAGTTTAATAGATTAGGTAGAGTAGTTTTAGATATTAGGTCATTTTAGAGATTAGGTAGAATAGTTTAATAGATTAGGTAGAGTAGTTTTAGATATTAGGTAATTTTAGAGATTAGATAGAGTAGTTTAATAGATTAGGTAGATTCGTTTTAGAGATTAGGTAGACTAGTTTTAGAGATAAGGTTAGAGTACTTTGTCATTCTCTTTTGGGAAAGGTGTCATTCAGCATCATAAATGTATCCATAGAAACATAATCAATGCTGTCTATAAAAGAAAACAGACATTTTATCCACACGCACCTGAGTAGAACATAACTGTATCATGATTAGAAAAGTGATTAAAAGACAATGTACATGAGCAGTGAATTATTTATGAATGCCACAATTAACATTAGCACTAGAATAGCATTTGATTAACCAAAGTAACAAAACGTGCTTAATATCAGCTTCAAGTACTGTTCATCCAAACAATTGTGTTTGGTAAATGAGTTCTGTTCTCTGTTTGTCTTTTTGGACTCTGAACCTGCAGCTAGTGGATAGAGGCTGACATTTTGTCAGAAGTGGAAAAGGCTAAGAGCGAAATGTCAAGAGCAATTCAGTTTTTTTTCCTGGTGGAGGACCTTGTTTTGAAATACAGTAATGGCACATACACATACAGATTGACATCAGCTCTGCCTATTTATTTGGTCCCCAAAATAGACATTTCAGTTGTTTTTCATGCAACAGCCTATTTTGGAGATGGGAAAGAGTGAGTGACAGATTTACCACGTCTACATTGTGTTGGAAAGCATCGACTGATGAAGAATCTCTCACACCCACAGACTATCCTGACACATACACCCCCCCCCCCACACACACATACATACACAGCTAGGTGTTGATTAGGACAATGCATACATAGGGATTCAGTTCCACCGTATTCTGAGGCTATTATGTCTGAGCTCATCTGCTGTCTTTGTTTTGGCAGTAATATGCAGTATTATTGCTGCAGCCTATATGACAATGGTAAACAATGAGTCATTAGGAGTTAGGTAAGTGTCAAAAGACTGTCAACATGAATCATGTTCTATTGGTTGTTATTGTAGATGTGGGCGTGGCCTTCGATATTCCATGCAACCTTCTCAATTTCTCAGACAAAACCTGTTGTCATCTGGCAATCTTTTTGCTCTTATTGTGAATAGTTTTTTTGTCTTTATTGTGAGTTTCAAAATGAGAACAAATCAAAATGCATGGCCAATGTTTCCCTGCAAGCTATGTACATGTGACATGGCCTCTAGTTAATTGCAAATGTAATGCTATAAAGCATACTGGTTTGAAATGTATGTTGTAAGCATGGTGTACAGTCAAAGTTAGTATGTGGCAGAGGTTTCAGAGAAGAAGTCAGTCATTATGGGAATCATATGGGATGTAGGAGTTAGACTGCTGATGTTGGAATGATGTCACACTCTCCATCTCTCAGGTTCTGTCTCTGTCTCTCAGGTCCTTTCTCTCTCTCTGTCTCTCAGGTCCTTTCTCTCTCTCCGTCTCTCAGGTCCTTTCTCTCTCTCCGTCTCTCAGGTCCTGTCTCTGTCTCTCAGGTCCATTCTCTCTCTCTGTCTCTCAGGTCCTGTCTCTGTCTCTCAGGTCCTTTCTCTCTCTTGGTCTCTCAGGTCCTTTCTCTCTCTCTGTCTCTCAGGTCCTTTCTCTCTCTCTCCTTCTCTCAGGTCCTTTCTCTCTCTCCGTCTCTCAGGTCCTGTCTCTGTCTCTCAGGTCCATTCTCTCTCTCTGTCTCTCAGGTCCTGTCTCTGTCTCTCAGGTCCTTTCTCTCTCTTGGTCTCTCAGGTCCTTTCTCTCTCTCTGTCTCTCAGGTCCTTTCTCTCTCTCTCCTTCTCTCAGGTCCTTTCTCTCTCTCCTTCTCTCAGGTCCTGTCTCTGTCTCTCAGGTCCATTCTCTCTCTCTGTCTCTCAGGTCCTGTCTCTGTCTCTCAGGTCCTTTCTCTCTCTTGGTCTCTCAGGTCCTTTCTCTCTCTCTGTCTCTCAGGTCCTTTCTCTCTCTCATTCTCTCAGGTCTTATCTCTGTCTCTCAGGTCCTGTCTCTGTCCCTCAGGTCCTTTCTCTCTCTGTCTCTCAGGTCTTTTCTCTCTCTGTCTCTCAGGTCCTTTCTCTCTCTCTCCTTCTCTCAGGTCCTTTCTCTCTCTCTCCTTCTCTCAGGTCCTTTCTCTCTCTCCTTCTCTCAGGTCCTATCTCTGTCTCTTAGGTCCTGTCTCTGTCTCTCAGGTCCTTTCTCTCTCTGTCTCTCAGGTCCTTTCTCTCTCTGTCTCTCAGGTCCTTTCTCTCTCTCTCCTTCTCTCAGGTCGTTTCTCTCTCTCCTTCTCTCAGGTCATTTCTCTGTCTCTCAGGTCCTTTCTCTCTCTCCGTCTCTCAGGTAATTTCTCTCTCACCTTCTCTCAGGTCCTTTCTCTCTCTCTCCTTCTCTCAGGCCTTTTCTCTCTCTCCTTCTCTCAGGTCTTTTCTCTCTCTCCTTCTCTCAGGTAATTTCTCTCTCTCCTTCTCTCAGGTCCTTTCTCTGTCTCTCAGGTCATTTCTCTCTCTCCGCCTCTCTGTCTCTCAGGTCCCATCTATGCCTCTCAGGTCCTATCTATTTCTCTCAGGTCCTATCTCTGTCTCTCAGGTCATTTCTCTCTCTCCGTCTCTCAGGTAATTTCTCTCTTTCTGTCTCTCAGGTCCTGTCTCTGTCTCTCAGGTCATTTCTCTCTCTCCGTCTCTCAGGTAATTTCTCTCTTTCTGTCTCTCAGGTCCTGTCTCTGTCTCTCAGGTCCTTTCTTTCTCTCCGTCTCTCAGGTAATTTCTCTCTCTCTCTCAGGTCCTGTCTCTGTCTCTCAGGTCCTTTCTCTCTCTCCGTCTCTCAGGTAATTTCTCTCTCTCTGTATCTCAGGTCCTGTCTCTGTCTCTCAGGTCCATTCTCTGTCTCTCCTTCTCTCAGGTCCTTTCTCTCTCTCCGTCTCTCAGGTAATTTCTCTCTCTCTCCTTCTCTCAGGTCCTTTCCCTCTCTCCATCTCTCAGGTCTTTTCTCTCTCTCTCCTTCTCTCATGTCCTTTCTCTCTCTCCGTCTCTCAGGTAATTTCTCTCTCTCTGTCTCTCAGGTCCTTTCTCTCTCTCTCTGTCTCTCGGGTCCTTTCTCTCTCCTTCTCTTGGGTTCTTTCTCTCCTTCTCTTGGGTTCTTTCTCTCCTTCTCTCAGGTTCTTTCTCTCCTTCTCTCGGGTCCTTTCTCTCTCTCCGTCTTTCATGTCTCGTCTTTCACTACAAAAAAATGATAAGCGAGAGAGATGGACAGAGATACAGAGTGGGAGATGGATAACAGAGAGAAAAGAGCCAAGATAGAATGGAGAGGAGAGAGAGAAAAATTATGAAAGACCGAAGAATGCTCACAGCAGCCTCAGCCAACACCAGCAACCAATCACAGCAGCCTCAGCCTCAGCCAACACCAGCAACCAATCACAGCAGCCTCAGCCAACACCAGCAACCAGCCACAGCAGCCTCAGCCTCAGCCAACACCAGCAACCAGCCACAGCAGCCTCAGCCAACACCAGCAACCAGTCACAACAGCCTCAGCCAACACCAGCAACCAGTCATAGCAGCCTCAGCCAACACCAGCAACCAGTCAGCTGAGAGTGCAGTGTAGGGGCATGGAAATATTGTCCTTTTCGTAGCTCTGTCCCCTTTGTACCTCTGTCCTCTTCGTAGCTCTCTCTACTTTGTAGCTCACCTCATGCTACGCTGCTTCGATAACGTCTCTTGAAACACAGAACGCTCCAGCCAGAAAAACTTTAACCTCTGTATTACTGGCCCCTTCAAATCAAATCAAATCTAGTGTGTGTCACGCATTATTCCCAATATCGTGCACTATCAGCTCTGGTCAAAATGAACACACTATATAGGGCATATGGTGGGACGCAGCCCTAGAGACTGTAAAGGAGAGAGACAGGACGAGGTTGTGATATGCTAACACCCATGGACAGCCTCAGGAAACTAATAGCTTACGTACAGGCTTCCACTAAACTGGGTTGTGTATCTGCTGTGCAATCAGACTCTGGCCAATGCTCTGGCCATGCATTCATCTAGAGCAGAATGCCTTGTCTCTGGCCATGCATTCATCTAGAGCAGAATGCCTTGTCTCTGGCCATGCATTCATCTAGAGCAGAATGCCTTGTCTCTGGCCATGCATTCATCTAGAGCAGAATGCCTTGTCTCTGGCCATGCATTCATCTAGAGCAGAATGCATTGGCTCTGGCCATGCTCTGGCCATGCATTCATCTAGAGCAGAATGCCTTGTCTCTGGCCATGCATTCATCTAGAGCAGAATGCCTTGTCTCTGGCCATGCATTCATCTAGAGCAGAATGCCTTGTCTCTGGCCATGCATTCATCGAGAGCAGAATGCCTTGTCTCTTGCCATGCATTCATCTAGAGCAGAATGCCTCGTCTCTGGCCATGCTCTGGCCATGCATTCATCGAGAGCAGAATGCCTTGTCTCTGGCCAATGCTCTGGCCATGCGTTCATCTAGAGCAGAATGCCTTGACTTTGGCCATGCTCTGGTCATGCATTCATTTAGAGCAGAATGCCTTGACTTTGGCCATGCTCTGGTCATGCATTCATTTAGAGCAGAATGCCTCGGCTCTGGCCATGCTCTGCCCGTGCGTTCATCTAGAGCAGAATGCCTTGTCTCTGGCCAATGCACTGGCCATGCGTTCATCTAGAGCAGAATGCCTTGACTCTGGCCATGCTCTGGCCATGCATTCATCTAGAACAGAATGCCTTGGCTCTGGCCAATGCTCTGGCCATGCGTTCATCTAGAGCAGAATGCCTTGTCTCTGGCCAATGCTCTGGCCATGCGTTCATCTAGAGCAGAATGCCTTGACTCTGGCCATGCTCTGGCCATGCATTCATCTAGAGCAGAATGCCTTGGCTCTGGCCAATGCTCTGGCCATACATTCATCTAGAGCAGAATGCCTTGACTCTTTCATGTAGAACTATAACTTTAAAAAGAATGGCATTCTCACATGTAAACCCTATTGGACAACACCAGTCCCCAGTCCCATTGCTCTTGGTGCTTTCTTGCTGTGTGACTTAATTTCACCTGACCAAAATACAGAAATACCTTTTGGCCCTTGGTCATTCCTCACGACAGTGCGGAAGATGTGAATATAAATAGTGATGAAGCTTGAAAAGGAATGCATTGCCCAGGAGTTTAGGCAGACTTCCCGAGACCTTGCTCCAGAAAGGCCATCATCGACCCTGTGGCAGCGTGGCCATAGACTCTCATTAGAGCAGACAGCTTGTTCACTCTGACTCTCCTTAAGGATTAGGCTTTAGCCTCTCCTGTACTGTACACCCAGGTAGTACATTTAGCTCATCTAGTGATAATACCGTGTGTATGTGTGGGCTTGTCTGTTATTCTCTCTCTCTCTCTGTGTGTGTGTGTGTGTGTGTGTGTGTGTGTGTGTGTGTGTGTGTGTGTGTGTGTGTGTGTGTGTGTGTGTGTGTGTGTGTGTGTGTGTGTGTGTGTGTGTGTGTGTGTGTGTGTGTGAGTGAGTGTGTGAGTGAGTGAGTGAGTGAGTGAGTGAGTGAGTGAGTGAGTGAGTGAGTGAGAGTGAGTGTGAGTGAGTGAGTGAGTGAGTGAGTGAGTGAGTGAGTGAGTGAGTGAGTGAGTGAGTGAGTGAGTGAGTGTGTGTGTGTGTGTATGAGTGAGTGTGTGTAATGTCTTTGCATTTCATATATAATTGATTCCTGTTGACATCCTCTTAAAAGCACCCCATTACGTGTTAAAGAGGAAAATAGAGAGAGAAGCCTGAGAGATGACTGTGTGTGTAATGTGTGTAATATACACTTCCTCTCTGCACAAGGATGGATGCTCTTGCGGTGTGCTTGTACTTTATGTGCCCCAGAGGAAGTGGACTACTGGAGAAGATATGAGCTCACCAGAGGAAGTGGACTACTGGAGAGAATATGAGGTCACCATTGAGAAACATGGCTCTTTTAGAACCGATAATAGGCCCTCTGTCAGGGTTAGAGCCAATAATAGGCCCTCTGTCAGGGTTAGAGCCAATAATAGGCCCTCTGTCAGGGTTAGAACCAATAATAGGCCCTCTGTTAGGGTTAGAGCCAATAATAGGCCCTCTGTCAGGGTTAGAGCCAATAATATGCCCTCTGTCAGGGTTAGAACCAATAATATGCCCTCTGTTAGGGTTAGAGCCAATAATAGGCCCTCTGTCAGGGTTAGAGCCAATAATAGGCCCTCTGTCAGGGTTAGAGCCAATAATAGGCCCTCTGTCAGGGTTAGAGCCAATAATAGGCCCTCTGTCAGGGTTAGAACCAATAATAGGCCCTCTGTCAGGGTTAGAACCAATAATAGGCCCTCTGTTAGTGTTAGAGCCAATAATAGGCCCTCTGTCAGGGTTAGAGCCAATAATATGCCCTCTGTCAGGGTTAGAGCCAATAATAGGCCCTCTGTCAGGGTTAGAGCCAATAATAGGCCCTCTGTCAGGGTTAGAACCAATAATAGGCCCTCTGTCAGGGTTAGAACCAATAATAGGCCCTCTGTCAGGGTTAGAGCCAATAATAGGCTCTCTGTCAGGGATAGAGCCAATAATAGGCCCTCTGTCAGGGTTAGAGCCAATAATAGGCCCTCTGTCAGGGTTAGAACCAATAATAGGCCCTCTGTCAGGGTTAGAGCCAATAATAGGCCCTCTGTCAGGGTTAGAACCAATAATAGGCCCTCTGTCGGGGTTAGAGCCAATAATATGCCCTCTGTCAGGGTTAGAGCCAATAATAGGCCCTCTGTCAGGGTTAGAGCCAATAATAGGCCCTCTGTCAGGGTTAGAGCCAATAATAGGCCCTCTGTCAGGTTTAGAGCCAATAATAGTGCCAAGATGGCGTAGCAGTAAGTCGTCCTGTCGTGTCATGTCCCATGTATATATCGTTCCTTTTTCGTTTTTTACATATTTTTCTTCGCATATCTCTTTAAAAACATTTTGCTAAACCTAAGCTTCCAAATACTCTCCTGCAACCCGCCTCACCCAATGTAGCTATTTTTCCTAAAGTATTTATATTTACTTCGGAACCGGAACCCCTCAACTGAAGCTAGCCAGCTAAACACCAGCTATGCTAGCGGTCTTCAGCTAACCGGTCATCAGCTAACCTCAGCCCGGAAAGCTCTCGCCAGTTCGAACAACGCGACTCTAACCAGAGCATAACGGACCTATTTATTTTTCATCCCCGGATTCCCACCACAAACGGAACATTTTTTTCAGCTGGATCTTCACAACTAGCTAGCTAGCGTTTCCACCCACTTAGCTTGAAGCTAGCCCGGCCAGAGCACCTGTAGCATACTCCTGGGCTACAATACCCGGGCCCACGGCCGGTCTATCGATGTCACCGCATGAAGAGGAATAAACAGACTCACCCCATCGCGACGTCCCCCAAAGGCTAACTCTCTAGCCCTCGCTATCTCCCTGCTTGCTAATTCGGCCTGCTAATTGCTAGCTTGTCTAGCTCCGGTCCGCTAACTGCTACCTTGTCTAGCCCGGGCCTACGAACTGTTAGCTTGTTAGCACAGGCCTGCTAACCGTCTGAATCGCCGCGTCCCAAACACTCACTAGACCCATATTTACTCTCTATCTCTTTTTGATTTTTAATTTGTTTATACTTTCCGGAAACCTGCCTCACCCAATGTGATACGGAATCGCTATTATTAAAAAAAAAAATTAGAACACACTCAAGAACCTCCAGACGCTAACCAGCTAACTAGCTACAAGCTATTTAGTCATTGTTAGGTTTTTTTTTTTACCTGGATAACACTCGCCAGTCCAGCTTCCCTGCCCATCCACCGCTGCCCCCTGGACACTGATCTCTTGGCTACATAGCTGATGCACGCTGGACTGTCCATTAATCACGGTACTCCATTCTGCTTGTTTGTTTTATCTGTCGGCCCCGTTGCCTAATCAACGCCATTTTACCTGCTGTTTGTTGTGCTAGCTGATTAGCTGTTGTTGTCTCACCTACTGTTTTAGCTAGCTTTCCCAATTCAACACCTGTGATTACTGTATGCCTCACTGTATGTCTCTCTCAAATGTCAATATGCCTTGTATACTGTTGTTCAGGTTAGTTATCATTGTTTTAGTTCACAATGGAGCCCCTAGTTCCACTCTTCATACCCCTGTTACCTCCTTTGTCCCACCTCCCACACATGCGGTGACCTCACCCATTACAGCCAGCATGTCCAGAGATACAACCTCTCTCATCATCACCCAGTGCCTGGGCTTACCTCCACTGTACCCGCACCCCACCATACCCCTGTCTGCGCATTATGCCCTGAATATATTCTACCATGCCCAGAAACCTGCTCCTCTTATTCTCTGTCCCCAACGCTCGAGGCGACCAGTTTTGATAGCCTTCAGCCGCACCCTCATACTACTCCTTCTCTGTTCCGCGGGTGATGTGGAGGTACACCCAGGCCCTGCATGTCCCCAGGCACCCTCATTTGTTGACTTCTGTGATCGAAAAAGCCTTGGTTTCATGCATGTCAACATCAGAAGCCTCCTCCCTACGTTTGTTTTACTCTCTGCTTTAGCACACTCTGCTAACCCTGATGTCCTTGCCGTGTCTGAATCCTGGCTCAGGAAGGCCACCAAAAATTCAGAGATTTCCATACCCAACTATAACATCTTCCGTCAAGATAGAACTGCCAAAGGGGGAGGAGTTGCAGTCTACTGCAGAGATAGCCTGCAAAGTCATGTCATACTTTCCAGGTCCATACCCAAACAGCTCGAACTACTAATTTTGAAAATTACTCTCTCCAGAAATAAGTCTCTCACTGTTGCCGCCTGCAACCGACCCCCCTCACCTCCCAGCTGTGCCCTGGACACCATTTGTGAATTGATCGCCCCCCATCTAGCTTCAGAGTTTGTTCTGTTAGGTGACCTAAACTGGGATATGCTTAACACCCCGGCAGTCCTACAATCTAAGCTAGATGCCCTCAATCTCACACAAATCATCAAGGAACCCACCAGGTACAACCCTAACTCTGTAAACAAGGGCACCCTCATAGACGTCATCCTGACCAACTGGCCCTCCAAATACACCTCCGCTGTCTTCAACCAGGATCTCAGCGATCACTGCCTCATTGCCTGTATCCGCTACGGAGCCGCAGTCAAACAACCACCCCTCATCACTGTCAAACGCTCCCTAAAACACTTCTGTGAGCAGGCCTTTCTAATCGACCTGGCCCGGGTATCCTGGAAGGACATTGACCTCATCCCGTCAGTTGAGGATGCCTGGTCATTCTTTAAAAGTAACTTCCTCACCATTTTAGATAAGCATGCTCCGTTCAAAAAATGCAGAACTAAGAACAGATACAGCCCTTGGTTCACTCCAGACCTGACTGCCCTCGACCAGCACAAAAACATCCTGTGGCGGACTGCAATAGCATCAAATAGTCCCCGTGATATGCAACTGTTCAGGGAAGTCAGGAATCAATACACGCAGTCAGTCAGGAAAGCTAAGGCCAGCTTCTTCAGGCAGAAGTTTGCATCCTGCAGCTCCAACTCCAAAACGTTCTGGGACACTGTGAAGTCCATGGAGAACAAGAGCACCTCCTCCCAGGTGCCCACTGCACTGAGGCTAGGTAACACTGTCACCACCGATAAATCCATGATTATCGAAAACTTCAATAAACATTTCTCAACGGCTGGCCATGCCTTCCGCCTGGCTACTCCAACCTCGGCCAACAGCTCCGCCCCCCCCCCGCAGCTCCTCGCCCAAGCCTCTCCAGGTTCTCCTTTAACCAAATCCAGATAGCAGATGTTCTGAAAGAGCTGCAAAACCTGGACCCGTACAAATCAGCTGGGCTTGACAATCTGGACCCTCTATTTCTGAAACTATCCACCGCCATTGTCGCAACCCCTATTACCAGCCAGTTCAACCTCTCTTTCATATCGTCTGAGATCCCCAAGGATTGGAAAGCTGCCGCAGTCATCCCCCTCTTCAAAGGGGGAGACACCCTGGACCCAAACTGTTACAGACATATATCCATCCTGCCCTGCCTATCTAAGGTCTTCGAAAGCCAAGTCAACAAACAGGTCACTGACCATCTCGAATCCCACCTTACCTTCTCCGCTGTGCAATCTGGTTTCCGAGCCGGTCACGGGTGCACCTCAGCCACACTCAAGGTACTAAACGATATCATAACCGCCATCGATAAAAGACAGTACTGTGCAGCCGTCTTCATCGACCTTGCCAAGGCTTTCGACTCTGTCAATCACCATATTCTTATCGGCAGACTCAGTAGCCTCGGTTTTTCGGATGACTGCCTTGCCTGGTTCACCAATTACTTTGCAGACAGAGTTCAGTGTGTCAAATCGGAGGGCATGCTGTCCGGTCCTCTGGCAGTCTCTATGGGGGTGCCACAGGGTTCAATTCTCGGGCCGACTCCTTTCTCTGTATATATCAATGATGTTGCTCTTGCTGCGGGCGATTCCCTGATCCACCTCTACGCAGACGACACCATTCTATATACTTTCGGCCCGTCATTGGACACTGTGCTATCTAACCTCCAAACGAGCTTCAATGCCATACAACACTCCTTCCGTGGCCTCCAACTGCTCTTAAACGCTAGTAAAACCAAATGCATGCTTTTCAACCGATCGCTGCCTGCACCCGCATGCCCGACTAGCATCACCACCCTGGATGGTTCCGACCTTGAATATGTGGACATCTATAAGTACCTAGGTGTCTGGCTAGACTGCAAACTCTCCTTCCAGACTCATATCAAACATCTCCAATCGAAAATCAAATCAAGAGTCGGCTTTCTATTCCGCAACAAAGCCTCCTTCACTCACGCCGCCAAGCTTACCCTAGTAAAACTGACTATCCTACCGATCCTCGACTTCGGCGATGTCATCTACAAAATGGCTTCCAACACTCTACTCAGCAAACTGGATGCAGTCTCACAGTGCCATCCGTTTTGTCACTAAGGCACCTTATACCACCCACCACTGCGACTTGTATGCTCTAGTCGGCTGGCCCTCGCTACATATTCGTCGCCAGACCTACTGGCTCCAGGTCATCTACAAGTCCATGCTAGGTAAAGCTCCGCCTTATCTCAGTTCACTGGTCACGATGGCAACACCCATCCGTAGCACGCGCTCCAGCAGGTGTATCTCACTGATCATCCCTAAAGCCAACACCTCATTTGGCCGCCTTTCGTTCCAGTACTCTGCTGCCTGTGACTGGAACGAACTGCAAAAATTGCTGAAGCTGGAGACTTTCGCTGCAGCTGTACATAGTCTATTGGTAAATAGCCCACCCATTTTCACCTACCTCATCCCCATACTGTTTTTAATTATTTACTTTTCTGCTCTTTTGCACACCAATATCTCTACCTGTACATGACCATCTGATCATTTATCACTCCAGTGTTAATCTGCAAAATTGTACCTCCTCATGCCTTTTGCACACATTGTATATAGACTCCCCTTTTTTTCTACTGTGTTATTGACTTGTTAATTGTTTACTCCATGTGTAACTCTGTGTTGTCTGCTCACACTGCTATGCTTTATCTTGGCCAGGTCGCAGTTGCAAATGAGAACTTGTTCTCAACTAGCCTACCTGGTTAAATAAAGGTGAAATAAAATAAAATAAAATAGGCCCTCTGTCAGGGTTAGAGCCAATAATAGGCCCTCTGTCAGGGTTAGAGCCAATAATAGGCCCTCTGTTAGGGTTCGGGTTAGGGCCAAGACTAGGCCCTCTGTTAGGGTTCGGGTTAGGGCCAAGACTAGGCCCTCTGTTAGAGTTCGGGTTAGGGCCAAGACTAGGCCCTCTGTTAGGGTTCGGGTTAGGGCCAAGACCAGGCCCTCTGTTACAGTTCGGGTTAGGTGGCCTGTTTCATGTCTTCATTGTCAGACATGAACATGGGTGTAGCATCGAATCTCCAAAGAAGACTCAGGCTCTCAGAAGTTGCGGAGAGGTATGCTATGCTCTTCAGTAGAGGAACAGCCTGAAGAGTGCACCGTTGTTTTTGTCTTCAAAGAAACCTGTCCTATTCCCTATCCTTCTTTATTAGCCTATACTTTTTTAAGCACATGCTCTTCAGAGAGAGAGAGAGAGAGAGAGAGAGAGAGAGAGAGAGAGAGAGAGAGAGAGAGAGAGAGAGAGAGAGAGAGAGAGAGAGAGAGAGAGAGAGAGAGAGAGAGAGATGGATAGATTGAGAGGGAGAGGGATGGATGGATGGATAGATTGAGAGAGGTGGATAGATTGAGAGAGAAAGGGAGAGAAGGAGAGAGGGAGAGAGGGAGAGAGATGGATGGATGGTTGGATAAATTGAGAGAGGTGGATATATTGAGAGAGAGAGAGATGGATAGATTGAGAGAGAGAGATGGATATATTGAGAGAGGGAGAGAAATGTGAGTGGAAGAATGCTCTTATTGCAACAACACCAACAATATTTCTTATTTTCCATGGCTTTATGAAGTTCTTTGAGGAGCACTCAACTCTCGATGGAATGTTTTCCTTCTCCAAGCCATCAAATGGAATGTTTTCCTTCTCCAAGCCATCAAATGGAATGTTTTCCTTCTCCAAGCCATCAAATGGAGTGTTTTCCTTCTCCAAACCATCAAATGGAATGCTTTCCTTCTCCAAGCCATCAAATGGAGTGTTTTCCTTCTCCAAGCCATCAAATGGAATGTTTTCCTTCTCCAAGCCATCAAATGGAATGTTTTCCTTCTCCAAGCCATCAAATGGAGTGTTTTCCTTCTCCAAGCCATCAAATGGAATGTTTTCCTTCTCCAAACCATCAAATGGAATGCTTTCCTTCTCCAAGCCATCAAATGGAGTGTTTTCCTTCTCCAAGCCATCAAATGGAATGTTTTCCTTCTCCAAGCCATCAAATGGAGTGTTTTCCTTCTCCAAACCATCAAATGGAATGCTTTCCTTCTCCAAGCCATCAAATGGAGTGTTTTCCTTCTCCAAGCCATCAAATGGAATGTTTTCCTTCTCCAAGCCATCAAATGGAGTGTTTTCCTTCTCCAAGCCATCAAATGGAATGTTTTCCTTCTCCAAGCCATCAAATGGAATGTTTTCCTTCTCCAAGCCATCAAATGGAATGTTTTCCTTCTCCAAGCCATCAAATGGAATGTTTTCCTTCTCCAAGCCATCAAATGGAGTGTTTTCATCAGTAATCACTTTGTTGATCTTTTTCCCCGAACGCATTTCATATTTAATTGATTTCCATAGACGCCTGCTTAAAAGCGCTTCATTATGTGTCGCTCTGTGATTACCAAGATCTGGTGTGGCCTTTATGTCTTTACATTTAATCACTTGCTTTTCAGATGGAGGACTGGCCTGTGTTTTTTCAAATGCACATGTACTGCAATTTCAGCCTATACCCTGTCACAGGATTAATCCAGGCTGACATCATTACAGCGTTAGAGAGAATGAAAGTGGAGGAGCTGCCTCTCACAATGCCCTCGCTGCCTTTGGTTTGGGGCATCAATGGATTTCTATATGTCAGAGGGAATTGGATTGATGTATGTATTTTAGGAGAAACGTACATTGCAATCAATGTTGAGTTGAAGGCAACACACACAGTCCATTTCTCTTTCTATTCGCCAGATGTTGATACAAGATACTTTAAATGCAACTTGGTCACGTTAACTTGTTTAAATATTTAGCATATTATGCTTATGTGGATCATGCATAATATGTCACATTATACTACATACATAATATGTATAATATACGTTGAGTGTACAAAACATTAGGAACACCTTCCTTGATACACACGGGAAACTGTTGATTGTCAAAAAAAAAATAAACACAGCCGTTTTGCAGTTCTTGACACACTCAAACCGGTGTGCCTGGCACCAAATACCAAAATCCTGTTCAAAGGCATCTACATTTTTTGTCTTGCCCATTCACCCTCTGAATGGCACACAATCTATGTCTCAATTGTCTCAAGGCTTAAACATCCTTCTTTAACCTGTCTCCTCCCCTTCATCTACACTGATTGAAGTGGATTTAACAAGTGACATCAATACAGGATCATATATTTCACCTGGGATTACCTTTTCAGTATATATTAATAGAAAGATAATGTTCCTAATGTTTTGTACACTCAGTGTATGTCAGTGAGGTGGGTATAGTCCAGCTTGATCACACAACCAATCACTCACATTTTCAGAATTTGAAGTCTGAGAAACCTTCATATTTTCTGTAACACAAAACAACAGGTTAGGCATGTTAACAAGTTGTTAGGTTTAACGTAAAGTTAGGTTTAGGCATGTTAACAAGTTGTTAGGTTTAACGTAAAGTTAGGTTTAGGCATGTTAACAAGTAGTTAGGTTTAACATAAAGTTAGGTTTAGACATGCTAACAAGTTGTTAGGTTTAACGTAAAGTTAGGTTTAGGCATGTTAACAAGTTGTTAGGTTTAACGTAAAGTTAGGTTTAGGCATGTTAACAAGTTGTTAGGTTTAACGTAAAGTTAGGTTTAGGCATGTTAACAAGTAGTTAGGTTTAACATAAAGTTAGGTTTAGACATGCTAACAAGTTGTTAGGTTTAACGTAAAGTTAGGTTTAGGCATGTTAACAAGTTGTTAGGTTTAGGGTAAAGTTAGGTTTAGGCATGTTAACAAGTTGTTAGGTTTAACGTAAAGTTAGGTTTAGGCATGTTAACAAGTTGTTAGGTTTAACGTAAAGTTAGGTTTAGGCATGTTAACAAGTAGTTAGGTTTAACATAAAGTTAGGTTTAGACATGCTAACAAGTTGTTAGGTTTAACGTAAAGTTAGGTTTAGGCATGTTAACAAGTTGTTAGGTTTAGGGTAAAGTTAGGTTTAGACATGCTAACAAGTTGTTAGGTTTAACGTAAAGTTAGGTTTAGACATGCTAACAAGTTGTTAGGTTTAACGTAAAGTTAGGTTTAGGCATGTTAACAAGTAGTTAGGTTTAACGTAAAGTTAGGTTTAGACATGCTAACAAGTTGTTAGGTTTAACGTAAAGTTAGGTTTAGGCATGTTAACAAGTTGTTAGGTTTAACGTAAAGTTAGGTTTAGGCATGCTAACAAGTAGTTAGGTTTAACGTAAAGTTAGGTTTAGACATGCTAACAAGTTGTTAGGTTTAACGTAAAGTTAGGTTTAGGCATGTTATCAAGTTGTTAGGTTTAGGGTAAAGTTAGGTTTAGGCATGTTAACAAGTTGTTAGGTTTAACGTAAAGTTAGGTTTAGGCATGTTAACAAGTTGTTAGGTTTAACGTAAAGTTAGGTTTAGGCATGTTAACAAGTTGTTAGGTTTAACGTAATGTTAGGTTTAGGCATGCTAACAAGTTGTTAGGTTTAACGTAAAGTTAGGTTTAGACATGCTAACAAGTTGTTAGGTTTAGGGTAACGTTAGGTTTAGGCATGTTAACAAGTTGTTAGGTTTAACTTAAAGTTAGGTTTAGACATGCTAACAAGTTGTTAGGTTTAACGTAAAGTTAGGTTTAGACGTGCTAACAAGTTGTTAGGTTTAGGGTAAAGTTAGGTTTAGGCATGTTAACAAGTTGTTAGGTTTAACGTAAAGTTAGGTTTATGCATGCTAACAAGTTGTTAGGTTTAGGGTAACGTTAGGTTTAGGTATGCTAACAAGTTGTTAGGTTTAACGTAAAGTTAGGTTTAGGCATGTTAACAAGTTGTTAGGTTTAGTGTGAAGTTAGGTTTAAGCATGCTAACAAGTTGTTAGGTTTAACATAATGTTAGGTTTAGGCATGCTAACAAGTTGTTAGGTTTAGGGTAAAGTTAGGTTTAGGCATGCTAACAAGTTGTTAGGTTTAGGGTAACGTTAGGTTTAGGCATGTTAACAAGTTGTTAGGTTTAGGGTAAAGTTAGGTTTAGGCATGTTAACAAGTTGTTAGGTTTAGGGTAAAGTTAGGTTTAGGCATGCTAACAAGTTGTTAGGTTTAGGGTAAAGTTAGGTTTAGGCATGCTAACAAGTTGTTAGGTTTAGGGTAACGTTAGGTTTAGGCATGCTAACAAGTTGTTAGATTTAGGGTAACGTTAGGTTTAGGCATGCTATTGCAAGCATTCAGGTTACGGTACAACAATGAATCCACCTATTGTTACACCTGTGTTACAGTGTGAGAAGACTGGTATAGTCAGTATTGCAGTGAGGTGCCAGATGCATTTGTGAAATACTTTCTTTTCAGTTATTCACAAGTATTTAATCAAAACCAATGACTGTGTTTGGGGGTGAGATGAACATTCCTTCTGCCCTGAGAGAATGCACGATTGAAGTGATGCAACCAGAGAACAATCAGTCAACAAACCCTTCAGCATTACTTCAAACATTCTGTCAGCGTGAGTAGAATTCTATTTTTTCTTGTCCTGGAAGCCCAGTTACTGGTTTGGACAGAATTGAGATTAGTTCTGCCTTCGGTAATGATCCTCACACAGCAGGCTGTTTGCAGTTGCTTTGAATATGTTCTAAGCATACTGTCACTGGCGTAACGCAGTTTCTCAGGCCCTAATGGATAAATGTATGTTGGTAGGCCTGTTTAATGGTCGTTTTCTCAAAATGTTCTCAACATTTCACGAGGCTATACACACTGTCTCCCGGCTGGAGCCAATAATGTGTCTCTGCTGGCTGGCTGTTGGCAATAATGTAATTACTTGTTCAGTAATTAAAGTTGGAAATTCAAACATTGCCGATTGTTGTAAAATAAATGTTCGATGCAACAGAATACTAATCAGCTACCAATAGATTAAAAAAATATATACAACTGTCCTGTATAGCCTACCTGAACCTGCATGAGCCGTCCTCACGCTCTCTCACAGCTTGGATAGGAAGTTGTTGTGCATGAAACCAGTCTATTAATGCCAAATAATGCAGTAGCTTCCATATGCGACTGCGGTGCTTTGCATTTTTGTGTGCAAATGTTTTCACCACGGCCTGTAGATCCAGGTTGCGGCCCGACAGTTTTCTCTACTGACTATTGCTAACCCAGACAGTCTTTCCTGAGACATTATGCATTATACTGTATGTCCATTGCGCTGCACACAATTTAAACTTAGTATTGATATAACAGAAATAAGGGACTGTTGATATTGCAACCACACAGCTCAAACGCCGGTTCCTCAGTATGAATGAAATTAACTGCTTTTTTTTTTGTTCAAGCCCACAAGAACTGCTGAAGATGATGTGATCTGTTTGCATATGCCAGTTTATTGACTGTCCAGTATCTAAACAACCTGTCCCCAGAGCTTCCTATACAGTTCATCTCTTTCCATAACGTGTTGAGGCCAACAATTAAGGACAACGAGAGGCTGAATTAAAGATGTTGCAGAACTGCTGTATTTGAAGCACTACACCCTTCTACCTAGTTTCTCTGATGTTGCTATGGCAATCAAGTTGTTTTTTTATCATCCCTGTAACTGTCGCTTCTGTGGAGAGAACATTTTCCAATCTAAAACTCATAAAGGTCTATAGAAGCATTAGGCTCTCGGTCTGATTTACGTTTTTCAACACCTGCACTGGCACCGTCGTAACCTTGACCACGGCATTTGGTCACCGATGTCACCATACTTTCAATCCAGTTTAATTTGTTATTTTTCAAGGCCTGAGACACTTTTTCATACACATTCCTTATGCCCAAGAAATAAACACTTAGCTTCCTAGTACATATGGAAATGTAAAAGGTTTATGAATGACTTTTAATAGGGTTGCTGTCAACATGATTTATTCAATGTAAAAAGAAATAGACATTGATGACAGGTACATGGGCCCCCAGATCTAGTGGGCCCCCTCCACCCCCCTCCCCGTATTGCGTGGGCTGTGGGGGTATCCGGTACGCTAGTGCATACTGTGGGGGTATCCGGTACACCAGTGCATACTGTGGGGGTATCCGGTACACCAGTGCATACTGTGGGGGTATCCGGTACACCAGTGCATACTGTGGGGGTATCCGGTACACCAGTGCATACTGTGGGGGTATCCGGTACACCAGTGCATACTGTGGGGGTATCCGGTACGCTAGTGCATACTGTGGGGGTTCAAGCATTATGATTAATGTGCAAATTGTTGTCTATTCTGACTAAGAATCCTCAAAATGTCACTTTTCTCAAGACATCATTTATTTGTATGTTTTTCAATGCGCTGGGGCCAGATTAAAATAACAGAACTGTAACGGTAGGAGTGCTGCAAAGAAGCATTCCCTCATAAATAAATTGGCTGGGGCAGGGGTTTGTATTTTCAATCTCCCTGTTTAGATCGGTTAGTGAGCTAATGTATTCCGGTTTGTGTTATCTCGATATGCCTACAAGAGTTTACATTGGTTGCTTTTATACATTTTATACCTATACCTGTGTAGCTGAAGTTACACTATGCAGAAATCAGTTCCACCGTTTCCTGGTTGCTAAAATTGTAATAGTTTGCCTAATTTATGTGACAAAATGAGCAATCATTGAGTGAGTAGAGAATCATTGTGCCCTTTAAACTGCTGTGAAATATATTTTCCATAATCAAAAATATTGTATTTTCAGCTGTTTGAAGCTGGTGTACAAATCCGAAAGTAAAAGACTCAAAAACTAAACTTAAAAACAGGAAGCATAGAAATAGTGCACATAGAAAAGATATACCGCTTCCTAGACTTGCTTTCATTGAGAATGAAAGATCTAGAACTCACATTACATTTCTATGTGAATTTCGTAGGGTCAGCCAAAAGGTTACATATTGTAGCTTTAAACTGCAATTCTTTTTTGCATCAACATTGTATTAACAGGTTGTTACAGAACAAATACTTTGTTGGTCAGTTACTCTAGTAACTGACCAGGCTAATATATCCATGCTGTCCATCCTTTGACCAGTTCATATTTGGACTCATTTTTAAACCTAATTTATAAATACACTCTGCACTCTATTGGTCACAAATAATATTGCAACCGCAACAAATATGACCCTTGCAGGTATAAAAATTATATAAAGCAATACCCTATTTATATTTACATTTTCATTGTAGACAGAATTATTTACATAGACATACATGAATATGAAGTTCATTTGGTGAATTTCATGTGGATAATGTTAAAGCTTGGTTGACTGTTCCTCTAGATGGTTGTAATATGGATGCAGTACAGCAGAGGGAGACATAGTTCTACACACTACAGTAATGGCTGCTGGTAGTCGTTGCCTGTAGGCACCAGGCACAGGTCTTAGATACATTTATTGTCTCAGAGTACACCAGTGATGTGACACTTTAAAGAGAGACTGAGCGAGAGAGAGGGGTAGAGAGAGAGGGGTAGAGAGAGAGGGGGATAGAGAGAGAGAGAGAGAGAGAGAGAGAGAGAGAGAGAGAGAGGGGGAGAGGGGGAGAGAGAGAGAGGGGGAGAGAGAGAGAGAAGGGGGAGAGAGAGAGAGAGAGAGAGAGAGAGAGAGAGAGAGAGAGAGAGAGAGAGAGAGAGAGAGAGAGAGAGAGAGAGAGAGAGAGAGAGATGTAGATGTAGAGAGGGACAGAGGGTGGAGGGAGAGAGATGTAGATGTAGAGAGGGACAGGGGGTGGAGGGAGAGAGGGGTAGAGAGGGACAGGGGTGGAGGGAGAGGGGTAGAGAGGGACAGGGGGCAGAGGGAGAGAGGGGTAGAGAGGGGTGGAGAGAGGGGTAGAGAGAGAGAGGGGTAGAGAGGGGTAGAGAGGGGTGGAGAGAGGGGGAGAGAGAGAGAGAGAGAGATAGGGAGAGAGGGGTAGAGAGAGAGAGGGGTAGAGAGGGACAGGGGGTGGAGGGAGAGAGGGGTAGAGAGGGGTGGAGAGAGGGGTAGAGAATAAAAGGTAAATATTTGGAGAGATTGCGAGAAACACTAACAGACGCCGCAGAGCACCAGGACAGCAACACAATTAGAACCAACCAAATCATGTGAAAACAAAAAGATATTTGACAAATTGGAAAGGTTTTACAAAAAAACAGAACAAACTAGAATGCTATATGGCCTTATACAGAGAGTACAGAGTGGCTGAATACCTGACCACTGTGACTGACCCAAAATTAAGGAAAGCTTTGACTATGTACAGACTCTGAGAGCATAGCCTTGCTATTGAGAAAGGTTGCCGTAGGCAGACCTGGCTCTCAAGAGAAGACAGGCTATGTGCACACTGCCCACAAAATGAGGTGGAAACTGCACTTCCTAACCTCCTGCACAGACCTACACAGACCAACAAAGAATTTAAAAACAAATCCAATTTTGATAAACTCCCATATCTATTGGATGAAATACCATGTGTCCCGTCACAGCAGCAATATTTGTGACTTGTTGCCACAAGAAAAGGGCAACAGTGAAGAATCAATCCATATTTATGCGTATTTATTTTCTCTTTTATACTTTAACTATTTTCACATTGTTACAATACTTTATATAGCCATAACATGATATTTGAAATGTCTCTATTCCTTTGGAACTTCTGTGAGTGTAATGTTTACTGTTCATTTTTGATTGTTTATTACACTTTTGTTTATTATCTATTTCACTTGCTTTGGCAATGTAAACATATGTTTCCCATGCCAATAAAGCCACTTGAATTGAGAGAAAGAGAAATAGAAAGAGAGATAGAGGGGAGAGAGAGATGTAGGGGAGGGAGAGAGAGAGAGAAAGGAAGGGAGAGAGTCAGAAAAAGAAAGAGAAAAAGAGGAGTGAGAGGAATAGAGAGATGGTAGGTGCATGGCGTGTCACCCTGCCTCCCACAGAACCCTGCTATTAATTAGCCTTCTCAGACTTCCTGAGAAATCTCCAGCAGGAAGGAACAGCATGGTGGCAGGAACACGGCCTGATTAATCTGTTTGCATATCAAATAAGCACATGAATTACAACATTTGCATAGACCCCCACCCCCCACCAGCTGCCCCCAAAAAACACTTTTACTAACACAAATAAAAATACTCTGTTTGATGTATGTAGAATTAAATGCCCTTACCAGTTGTAGTGGAAGGGCATCTTTTTTTATATAAAGTTCCGGTCAAATATATTGGACTTTTCTTAAATAATTCCCTATTTCTTCTAAAAGAAGTAAAACATGTTTAAATATAATTGGTTACCACACCTTGTTATTAGATTTTAAACATTGGAGAACCAAACATATTTTCCTAAACGTATGTTTACAATTTTAAAAAAGAAAAGGAAAAAGACAAATGGCAAGGACAAAATTCTTGGCAGTACTGTCCCTGGAGCTAGGTGCACAGCCTTTAGCCAATATACCTGCAAACAAGCTTTTCCTGTAGCGGCTGTTAGCCTAGCGGTTATGAGTGTTGGGCAAGTAAGGTTGCTGGTTTGAATCCACGAGCTGACTAGGTGAAAAATCTGCCAATGTGCCCTTGATCAAGGCACTTACCCACAATTGCTCTTGTAAGACGCCCAGAGTGTCTGCTAAATAACAAACATTTAAAATGTAGCCATCACTGAGCTTGCTGCATCTTTCTACTGGAAGTTTGGCCCACTTTTCAGTAGAAAACTGCTCTAATTCTTCAATGTTTGTTGGATGCCCTCCATCACCAACTGCAGTTTTCAGCTCTCGCCATAGATTTAGGATGTGATTGAGATCTGGACTCATTGCTGGCTACTCCAGAACAGTCCAGCATCTCTTCTTGAGCCATTGCTGGGTGCTTTGTGATGTATTCGGTGTCGTTGTCCTGCTGGAAGAACCAGAACCTTCAATGGTGAGCCAGTTTTTGGACACTGGACACATTGGTCTCCAAAATTCTGATAATCAGCTGATTTCATACTGCACAGGCCCCCAGTACCAGAGGCAGCAAAGCAAACCCACAGCATTATCAAACCTCCCCCATCTTAGATTGTAGGGAGGGTGTTTGTTTCATTGCATGCTTCATTTGGTCGTCAGTAAACACAGCACTGATATGTATTGCTAAAGAGATTTTTTTTTTTTAAATGGCCCACAGAACAATTTCCCCAGGATTTAGGCTTGTTTCGGTGAGCTTTCTTGTGTTTCCTTCAGCAGTGGCGTCTTCCTATGTTAACCAACAACCAAATGAAGCATTAAAAGAAAAGAACACCGTCCCTACAATCAAAGAGGTTTGATAATGCTGTGGGGTTGCTGCCTCTGTACTGGAGGCCTTGAATGTGTGCAAGACATAATGAAATTGACATATTATTAAGCTTTGTAGTGCAATGTTCAACCCAGTGTCCAAAAACGGTGTCTCTGTTGAAGGTTATGGGTCTTCTAGCAGGACAACAACCCCCAACACACATCAAAAGCACCCTGGAATGACTAAAGAAGAAATAGAGTGTTCTGGAGTGGCAGCGTAGAGTGCAGATCTGAATCACATCCACAAGCTACGAATGTCAAGAGCTGTAAACAGAAGTTGGTGGATGCACCTCTCAAACATTGACGAATTAGAGCAGTTTGTTGCTGAAAAGTGGGCCAAATTGCCTGTAGAAAGGTGCAGCAAGCTCATTGATGGCTAAAATAAGTATTTATTGGCAGTTGTCTTGGCCAAAGGCTGTGCAACCAAGTACTAGCTCTGGAGAGCCAATCATTTTGTCCATGCCATTTGTCTTTATTTTACAAATGAACATTGTAAACGTAAGTTTGCAAAAATATAATTGACTCTGCAATGTTGAAAATCCAATAAGAAGGTGTGGAGACCAAACCTTTATTTATTTGAGAAGAAATAGGGAATTAATTAAGAAAAGTGCAAGGGGGTGCCAATATATTTGTCCGGAACTGTATCAAATGACGAGATCAAATGAGCAGTGATATTAAGAGTCTAGCCTCTGATCTCCTGCTTTGTGTTGATAATGGCAGGAGGTTGGCAGATGGGATCAAAGCTCCACAATGGGGCGGTAGGCATCAGTTGTGATCACATCCGAAGGGTGATGCCGCAACGGTTCTCTCTCATGTGCTAATGTTAGACTATTCATGGGTTGCACGTTGTCTCACAATATTGTTATGAAGGTTCTCTTTATTTTTATACATTTTTCTAGCTAATGACAACATTGACATCTGTCTATAGTAAATTTGACGACATCATAGTGATGACAGTTGTTTCCTACTAATTATTTGCCTACTGTATCAATGGCATCATCTTTCCAAGCCACTAAAGTGTAATTTAGACAAAACAGTCATTAGCTCCAGTTAAGAATGACAGGGGCACCACTCTCCTTTTGAGAGTCACTGAGACGTCTTGAGAACTTTGATAACATTGACGTGACTGGGGGATGTAGATGCAACCTATGAATATTGATAGTAGAATGCTGTGTGTAGACATTTTCCTGTAGGCACAGTTCTAGGATCAGCTTATACCCTCTCCCATGTTTAAAACTTAAAACCTGACCTTATCCAGTGGCAACCGTGTCCTAGTTCAGGTGGCTCCCCACTGGGCACAGACATCAGTTCAACTTTTACTTTTAGTCAATTCATATGAATTCAATGTGAAATCAACAAAAAATGGCACCATGTCATTTGATTTAGGTTTAAAAGTTGCGTGAAAAGAAGACAATTCCCTTACGTTGATTACTTTTTTCAAATCCAATCAATTTTCCATGTTGATTCAATGTCATCGCATAGAATTTTTATGTTGAAACGACGTGGAAACAACGTTGATTCAACCAGTTCTTGCCCAGTGGCTTGCTCTTCACATCTCAGCCCTATTCAAACCTACACTACCGGTCAAAAGTTTTAGAACACCTTCTCATTCAAGGGTTTTTCTTTATTTGGACTTTTTTCTACATTGTAGAATAATAGTAAAGACATCAAAACTATGAAATAGCACACATGGAATAATGTAGTAACCAAAAAAGTGTTAAACAAATCAAAATATATTTTCTATTTGAGGTTCTTCAAATAGCCACTCTTTGCCTTGATGACAGCTTTGCACACTCTTGGCAATCTCTCAACCAACGTCAAGGTAGTCACCTGGAATGCATTTCAATTAACAGGTGTGCATTCTAAAAAGTTAATTTGTGGAATTTCTTTCCTTCTTAATGCGTTTGAGCCAATCAGTTGTGTTGTGACAAGGTAGAGGGTATACAGACGATAGCACTATTTGGTAAAATACCAATTCCATTTTATGGCAAGAACAGCTCAAATAAACAAAGAAAAACAACAGTCCATCATTACTTTAAGACATGAAGGTCAGTCAATACGGGAAAAAGTACATTTTCTGTGCACTACGTCATCACGGGCTGACTTTTATCTGCAACAAGTCCATTTGGTGTAGACACACCACTGGTAGGAAAGATTTGCATGAATATCTGTCGCCAATTGGATGGAAACCTAGCTAGTCACTTTCATTTTGTCTGATGATATTGCACAGATTTGCAGCTGCAGCTGATGTCCTCGATCATCGGTGTGGGTGTAACGATCCCTGTATGGCTGACCTAGGATGCAACCCATGTCCACAACAGCACTTCATACCCACAAAGCAGTGTTCGTTTGTATTTTTGTGTTTATTATACTAAATCCATGTGTATGTCAAATCAAATCAAATGTTTTGTCACATGCCCCGAATACAACAAGTGTAGACCTTACAGTGAAATGCTTACTTCCAAGCCCTTAACCAACAATGCAGTTTTAAGAATAATAAAAAAAAAAAAAAAAAGAGATAAGAATAACAAATAATTATAGAGCAACAGTAAATAACAATAGAGGGACTATATACAGGGGTTACCGGTACCAAGTCAATGTGCGGTGGCACCGGTGTCGAGGTAATTGAGGTAAGTGACTATGCATAGGTAATAACAGAGAGTAGCAGCAGCGAAGAGGACGGTGGAGGGGGGGGAGCAATGCAAATAGTTTGGGTAGCCATTTGATTAGTTGTTCAGGAGGCTTATGGCTTGGGGATAGAAGCTGTTGAGATGCCTCTTGGACCAAGACTTGGCGCTCCGGTACCGCTTGCCATGCGGGAGCAGAGAGAACAGTCTATGACTAGGGTGGCTGGAGTCTTTGACAATTTTTAGGGCCTTCCTCTGACACCGCCTTGTATAGAGGTCTCGGATGGCAGAAAGCTTGGCCCCCGTGATGTACTGAGCCGTACACACTACCCTCTGTAATGCCTTGCGGTCAGAGGCCCAGCAGTTGCCATACCAGGCAGTGATGCAACCCGTCAGGATGCTCTCGACGGTGCAGCTGTTAAACCTTTTGAGGATCTGAGGACCCATGCCAAATCTTTTAAGTCTTCTGAGGGGGAATAGGTTTTGTCGTGCCCTCTTCACGACTGTCTTGGTGTGCTTGGACCATGTTAGCTTGTTGGTGATGTGGACGCTATGGAACTTGAAGCTCTCAACCTGCTCCACTACAGTCAAGTCGATGAGAATAGGGGCGTGCTCGGTCCTCCTTTTCTTGTAGTCAACAATTCTCCTTTGTCTTGATCACATTGAGGGAGAGGTTGTTGTCCTTGCACCACACGGTCAGGTCTCTGACCTCCTCCCTATAGGTTGTAGCATCATTTTCGGCGATCAGGCCTACCACTGTTGTGTCATCAGCAACTTAATAGTGTTGGAGTTGTGCCTGGCTGTGCAGTCATGAGTGAACAGGGAGTACAGGAGGGGGCTGAGCACGCACCCCTGAGGGGCCCCCGTGTTGACGATCAGCGTGGCGGATGTGTTGTTACCTACCCTTACCACCTGTGGGCAGCCCGTCAGGAAGTCCAGGATCCAGTTTCAGAGGGTGGTGTTTAGTCCCAGGGTCCTTAGCATATGAGCTCTGTCCAGTTTGAGGTGAGCAATCGCAGTTCTGATGTCCTGCAGCTTTTTTCAGTCATAAGAGACGGTAGTAGCAACATATGTACAAAAGTTACGAACAGCGCAAAAAAAAACGAACAATAGCATGGTTATGAGCCGATAAGACGGCAGCCCACCCCTCCGGCGCCATCGCGTGTGTGTGGAGAGGGAACACAACACCCTGCAACAACTCAACTCCCCGTGGAGTGAAAGAGATGTGGAACTGTAGGTGCGAGTAAGGATGACAAAAGGCAGAGACTTTTCCGTTTACTGGGAATTTATTGCTTCCTTCACACGGTAAATTTGGGGAAAAAGGGCTGAACGGAACCAAAGCAAAGAAAGTAAATGTCAAAGCCCCCTCTCCTAACTTACCTGCCTACCCACTACTTACCTAACTTACCTGCCTACCCACTACTTACCTAACTTACCTGCCTACCCACTACTTACCTAACTTACCTTACCTGCCTACCCACTACTTACCTAACTTACCTGCCTACCCACTACTTACCTAACTTACCTTACCTGCCTACCCACTACTTACCTAACTTACCTGCCTACCCACTACTTACCTAACTTACCTTACCTGCCTACCCACTACTTACCTAACCTACCTTACCTGCCTACCCACTACTTACCTAACCTACCTTACCTGCCTACCCACTACTTACCTAACCTACCTTACCTGCCTACCCACTACTTACCTAACCTAGCACCACCTGGTGCGCTAACCAAAATACAGGGGGTAGTCCGCCCAGGTCTTACCTAGTGTGCATAGACAGTAAATACTACGGGTTATGTATGACCGCAGGCCTCTTGCCCAAGCACTCCCAAGGTGCCTTCCCCTTCCCCTTGGGAACAAAAAAAGAATGTAAACAAACACAGTTCTATTGGCACACACATACCTCAAATCAGTGGCTACAAAAATACTTAACAAAATCTGTCAGCAACAACCAACATAGGCCATACCAAATCTCTCTTAACAACAACCAACACAGGACACACTAATCATCAGCCCTTCTCTCTCCTAACGAAGGAACACTTGCTTTTATAGCTTTAGAGCGAGTCGGTAATTGAAGACAGCTGTTTCTGACGAGAGGGCGGGGTCAGCTCCAATCATCAATGGGGCCGACCAATCAGCTGCTTGGGGGGAATTTCAGGAAGCCATCCTGAAACAGACACATACAAACAAAACCACAACACAGACACTGGGGAACGTGTGTATGTGTGTGTCTGTGCCTATGTTTGTGTTGCTTCACAGTCCCTGCTCTAACGTAAGGTGTTTTTTAAATCTGTTTTTTTAAATCTAATTTTACTGCTTGCATCAGTTACTTGATGTGGAATAGAGTTCCATGTAGTCATAGTCTGTTTTGGACTTGGGGACTGTCTTGACATGTCTTGTGGGGTATGCATGGGTGTCTGAGCTGTGTGCCAGTATTTTAGACATACAGCTCAGTGCATTCAACATGTCAATAACTCTCATAAATACAAGTAGTGAGTCAATCTCTCTTCCACTTTGAGCCATGAGAGATTGACATGCATATTATTAATATTAGCTCTCTGTGTACATCCAAGGGCCAGCCATGCTGCCCTGTTCTGAGCCAATTGCAATTTTCTCAAGTCCTTTTTTGGGCACCTGACCACACAACTGAACAGTTGTCAAGGTGCAACAAAACTAGGGCCTGTAGGACCTGCCTTGTTGATAGTGTTGTTAAGAAGGCAGAGCATCGCTTTACTATAGACAGACTTCTCCCCATCTTAGTTACTACTGCATCGATATGTTTTGACCATGACAGTTTACAATGTAGGGTTACTCCAAGCAGTTTAGTCATCTCAACTTGCTCAATTTACACGTTATTTATTTCCAGATTTAGTTGAGGTTTAGGGTTTAGTGAATGTTTTGTCCCAAATACAATGCTTTTAGTTTTAGAAATATTTAGGGCTAATGTATTTCTTGCCACCCACTCTGAAACTAACTGCAGGTCTTTGTTAAGTGTTGCAGTCATTTCAGTTGCTGTAGTAGCTGACGTGTATAGTGTTGATCATCCACATACTTAGACACTCTGGCTTTACTCAGTCAGTGGCATGTCGCTAGTAAAAATTGGAAAAAATGGGTCCAGGTGTGAAAAAAAAGGTCCTAAACAGCTACCCTGGGGAATTCCTGAATCTACCTGGATTGTGTTTGAGAGGCTTCCATTAAAGAACACCCTCTGTGTTATGTTAGACAATTAACTCTTTATCCACAACAAAGCAGGAGGTGCAAAGCCATAACACAAGTTTTTCTAGCAGCAGACTATAATCAATAATGTCAAAAGCTGCACTGAAGTCTAACAAGACAGCCCCCACAATCATTTTATCATAATTTTCTCTCAGCCAATCATCAGTCATTTGTGTAAGTGCTGTGCTTGTTGAGTGCCCTTCCCTATAAACTTGCTAAAAGTCTATTGTCAATTTCTCTGCTGTGAAATAGCATTGTATCTTGTCAAACACAATTTTTTCCAGAGGTTTACTAAGGGTTGGTAACAGGCTGATTGGTTGGCTATTTGAGCCAGTAAAGGGTGCTTTACTATTCTTGGGTAGCGGAATGACTTTAGCTCCCCTCCAAGCCTGAGGGCACACACTTTCTAGTATGCTTAAATTGAAGATATGGCAAATAGGAGTTGCAATATCGTCTGCTATTATCCTCAGTAATTTTCCATCCAGATTGTCAGACCCTGGTGGCTTGTCATTGTTGATAGACAACCATGCTTTTTTCACCTCTTCCACACTGACTTTACGGAATTCAAAAGTACAATTCTTGTCTTTCATAATTTGGTCCGATATACTTGGATGTGTATTGTCAGCGTTTGTTGCTGGCATGTCATGCCTAAGTTTGCTTATTTTGCCAATGAAAAGTAATTTAATTAGTTGGCAATATTAGTGGGCTTTGTGATGAATGAGCCATCTGATTCAATGAATGATGGAGTCGAGTTGGCTTATTTCCCCAAAATTTAATATAAGGTGCCTCAAAGCTTTTTACTATCATTCTTTATATAATTGATCTTTGTTTCATAGTACATTTTTATTTAGTTTAGTTATATGATTTCTTAATTTGCAGTACGTTTGGCTGCCAGACTTATTTGACATGCCTTTTGCCTCATCCCTCTCAACCATACCATTTTTAAATTCCTCATCTATCCAAGGGGATTTTACAGTTTTTACTGTCATTTTCATAATGGGTGCGTACTTATTAGTAACTGGAATAAGCAATTTCATAAAGGTGTGAAGTGCAGCTTCCTCATTACACACCACAGACCAGCAAATATTCTTTACATCATCAACATATGAATCACTACAAAACACTATATTAGACCCAGCCTCTGGAACTTTGGTTTTCCTAGATATGGCTACTATATTGTGATCACTACATCCTATGGATCTGGATACTGCTTTAAAGCAAATCTCTGCAGCATTAGTAAAGATGTGATCAATACATGTTGATGATTTAATTACTGTACTGTTTGTAACTACCCTGGTAGGTTGACTGACAACCTGAACCAGGTTTGAATTTTTTTCCTGAGTGGGCAGCTTGATGATAGCCAGTCAATATTTAAATCACCCATAAAATATACTTCTCTGTTGATATCACATACAATATCAAGCATTTTACAGATATTACCAGATACTGACTGTCAGCACTGACTGTTATCCTACTATAAACATGATCTTGACTGTACTTTAGGTCTCACGGTGGGTGACATCACCATGGCGACTAGGGCTTTGTCTCACTTTGTCTTTCCTTGCCTTTTGTGCTTGCTTCGAGCCAAGCCACACTGAAGCATGCATGAGAACATCAGCTGTTCTGGATGACTGTAATCACGCTCTCCGTAGCCGATGTGAGCAAAACCATTAAACAGGTCAACATTCACAGGCCGTGTACTCAGAGCATGCGCGGACTAACTCGCAAGTGTCTTCACTGACATTTTCAACCTCTCCCTGACCGAGTCTGTAATATCCACATGTTTCAAGCAGGCCACAATAGTCCCTGTGCCCAAGAAAGCAAAGGTAACCTGCCTAAATGACTACTGCCCTGTAGCACTCACGTCTGTAGCCATGAAGTGCTTTAAAAGGCTGGTATTGGCTCACATCAACACCATCATCCCAGAAACCCACTCCATTTTGCATACCGCCCTAACAGATCCACAGATGATGCAATCTCAATCACACTCCACACTGCCCTTTCCCACCTGGCTCCACACTGCCCTTTCCCACCACCCACAAAGCTCATCACTAAGCTAAGGACCCTGGGACTAAACATCTCCATATGCAACTGGAGCCTGGATTTCCTGACAAACTGCCACCAGGTGGTAAGGGTAGGCAACAACACATCTGCCACATGATCCTCAACATAGTTCCCCTCAGGGGTGCGTGCTAAGTCCCCTCCTGTACTCCCTGTTCACCCACGACTGCGTGGCCTAGCACGACTCCAACACCATCATTAAATTTGCTGACGACACAACACTGGTAGGCCTGATCACCGCCAATGATGAGACAGCCTATAGGGAAGAGGTCAGAGACCTGGCAGTGTAGTGCTAGGACAACAACCTCTCCCTCAACGTGATCAAGACAAAGGAGCTGATCGTGGACTACAGGAAAAGGCAGCCGAACACACCCCCATTCACATCAATGGGGCTGTAGTGGAGCGGTTCGAGAGTTTCCTTGGTGTCCACATCACTGACGAACTATCATGGTCCAAACACAGCTCTATACCTGTTGTATTCGGCACATTTTATTTGATTACTCGCATCATACAATATTTCCTCACCTGTATTGTATCACAACTGTATTGGAGGAGAATGTACAAGAGTCCCTCCCCTCTGACCTTGTTCTCCAATGGGTTTATAGGAGGAGGCTAGGAAAGGAATCGAAAAAGGATGAATTGAGAAAGAGTCTAATACTCACCTGTCAACGAGCTGTATGACGACCATACACTCACCCCTCTGCTACACTCACTGACCTCCTCCTTCTCCTCATCAACCTACACAGCCAGCAGAGCAGACTGTGAACTGCGTCAATCTAGCACCCACATAATTATTTTTTTATTAATTTAATTCCGCTACATTGACTCAGACCACACAGTTGGCGGCTGAGTTATACTGTCAGTGGCGTAGGAGGAGGTGAATGGGGTGTGATTGTAGCAGAGGTGAGCTGCAGGGGAGTTCTAGTTGCCACTGTGATATGATGTCATCCCCCTGAGACTTGAAGAAGTGTCTCCTCCTGTCCATCACGAATGAATCTATATTTTAATGCCATAAGCGTAATTTGATTAGGGTTTGCGTCCTGGCCCGGTCAGCCATACAGGGATTGAACTCATACATTATGCCATGCAAATTCTCACATTTTTGTTGATGTTTTCTCCATTTTGAAATTATACCATTATAAAAAGGAAAAGCACTCATACATTAGAGATTTTATGTGGGGATAATTTGCTAATAACTTTAAAGAATATAAAAGGTTGATAGATGATAGACAGTTAATGAGGATACCAGATTAGACGTCTCCAGCTACCATCATGAAATGGATTAGTGCAAGCCCTACTAACCTTGTAATGAAGGCAGGCCTTAAAGATGACCTGCACAGGAGAGAGACATTATTATCACATATCACTATCATGAGGATGTGCAGAAAATATTATATTGAGGTTAATTTGATTTCTAAATAATACAGTTGCAATTTTTTTGCTTTATTTTATGTCATCCTGCTGGAATTAATATGCAGTTCAACATTATCACCACAAGGTGTTAGCACTGGCATTTGAGTCATTTAACAAACACTCTTATCCAGAGCAACTTAATCTGGATAAAATATACATTTTCATACTGGTTCACTGTGGGAATTGAACCCATAACCATGGCATTGCAAGCACCATGCTCTATCAAGTGAGCCACAAGGGACTACTGTAGTCTGGCTTTACTATATGTAATGCCTAGCACAAGCTAGTGGTACATTAAAACTACAGTATGTTTCTTCATTGAAACTCAGTGGGCAATACACCTTGGTAATATATACCTGCGCTTTCGAGGGTGCAGATGAAGAGCTAGGATAGTAAGATTGGTGAGGAGGGAGAGAGACGTTGATAGTGGTAATTACTGCTGCCAGCTAACTTTTGATGTAAACAATTTGGCCGTCAAAAACATTGGACTCATTTGTTAGCTACAATTAGTTTAGTTAAGCTGTTGTGAGAGAAATGAATATCTAGCTGGCTAACAAGGTCAGCGGATCTCTATCTTCACATCATGCTCGCTCTGTGGTTATTTGCTGTGCTAGACAAATTGATCACTATCAGAGCAAACAGATAATAAACGGGAATAGATGTTGTTTGAGGATTTTGTTTAGTAGATCTGGTAGCAACAAGTCAATGTGTATACAACTCGTTTGTTGCGTTCTTTTGGTTGGGTTAAGAAATACGAACTTGTAATTTTGTGTTAGCTAGCCAACAACTAGTTTACTGGGGAACCTCTCTGTTGCGCGTGTATATATAACATGTTATTGTTTTGTCAGTTGAAAAGGTCTATAAGAAAATCGTTCACGAGTTCAAGGCAACTCTTTATTGTAACCTGAAATTCAGGAATCGCTCAGAAATACCATCATAATTGTGTGAGGTACATTACAGTAGACCAGTTTCAAAGTTAACGGTCATATAACTTAATAAAATAATATACTGTATATATATTCACAGAGAAATGGCCTACTTCCAGTACACTACTTCCATACTACGATTTTCAAAAATGATTTCTCAGCTCTGTTTTTAGTCCATGGTTTATCATGCATCATGTCCAACTGGTGTACGTAGTAGAGTATAGGATTATGAGTCATTTTCACTATCTCGAGGGGCAGGTTGCTGAATACAACAATCCATACAGAGGCTTGTTGAAATGATAAAAATACTAGTGGTTGTCAAGGTGATGAATGTTGACTGTGAGCCATGCTCCCACACGGGACCTGGGTGAATGTATGCCACCACCATGATGTTGGGGGATGGGCTCAAAATAAAGGGACAATTTACTCAAATCTATTTGTATTTCTTGTCAGTCCACAAGAAGATTTTGTACATACAGACCTCATAGCTATCTGAATAGCAGCCCTGTGTTAACTTTGTGCCAAAACACATCCTTGGTCGCATTTGATTTTAGGCATCTGGGGCCTCATTTATAACCATTGCATACATTTCACACCAAATATATCCATGTGCCATTTCTGAAAAGAATCTGTACATATAAAAATATTGAGATTATAACTCAGACCTGTTATAAAACTTTTGCAGTAACTGTATGCTGTATTTGGCAAAGGACTGTGACAGTTTCTGAAAGAAAAAACATTGGCTAATTGTTGTGGACCTGTCAGCAGAACATTTCCATTCAACAATGGTTTGCATTGACTTTTCCCCCAACCATAATAGGCTGGACTGACCGAAAATTCTGAAACATTGTCTAAGCTACATTTTTCAAAATTATTTACAGTAGGCTACTTACATTAGTTGTGTACATACTTTAATTTATAGGATCATACAGTTTATTTTCCTGCTGTAGCAAACTGGCTCAAACTACCCACCTGGGTGGCAGGTAGCTTAGTGGTTTGAGCATTGGGCCAGTAACCGAAAGGTTGCTGGAATCGAATCCCTGAGCTGCCAAGGTAATAATCTGTTGTTCTGCCCCTGAAAAAAGGCAGTTAACCTACTAGTAGGCTGTCACTGTAAACAATCATTTTTTGTTAACTGACTTGCCTAGTTAAATAAAGGTTCAATTTAAAGAGGAATCCTACATCTGTGTGGGTCCTGATCAAAAGCTCTGCACTGTGTAGGAAGAGATCCTCCATGTTCCAACGAAAGTGACAGTTGATTTAATAACCAGTATCTCTATGCTGTTGACACAGCTGACAAGTGATTCCCACTAGTGCCCACATACACGCGTGTCCTGTACACATGCTCGAATGTGCATGCAAACAGCTTTCTCCCTTATCATAATTCCTTTCTCTACAGATATAATGCGCACCCCCTCCAGTTCTGAGCTCCCTGAGGAGAAGGGAGGAGAGTGGTACAGCAGAGCGGTACATCGTGAGTGGGGCTGTGTGTGTGCCTACGCTCACAAAGAGGAAAGGAGAGCTCCATACACTCCCAGTCTGTGTCAGCAGCAGGCAGCCAGGCAGGCGTGTCATCCTGGGCTGGGTGGTAGGCAGAGCTACAAGTCTCTCCCTACATCTTGAAATCACTGGAAGCCAACTGATCGATCTGGAGACAAACAGAAGATCTGGAGACAAATGGAAGAACAATTAAAAACAAGCTCAATACACCTGCTTTTCCTTGACGAGACAACTTGAGACCAGCTGTACAAGTGGTAGAGCATCTGAGCATCTAACTAACATTGAAGATCCGGGAATTGACTACCAAGGATCACATTCTGGGATTTTTTTCCCCTTCTATTTATCCTCCATCATTTCAAAAAAAAGGGGGGGGGGGGTGACACAGCAGTGAAAGGGTTAATCTAGAAAGATAACCCAGTAAACAGTGTTACCACTTCTTGCACCCTGAGGAAGAGGGCATGGCTGCCCCAGAAAAAGCCTCAGCCCCGTCTCCATCCCCAGAATCTCCAGGAGGGGCCCAGGACATGCTGGCAGTCCCAGCCAAGGCACACCTCCCTGGGGGAGGCGCGGGGCTCAATAAGGACCTAGTGCAGATCCTCCGGGAGAACCTGCTGCAGCATGAGTGCCCCTCTCGCACCTGCCTGGGCCCTCACTCACCCTCCTCAGTGTCTGCCCGGCTGTCCCCCACCACCCTGTCCCCCCGCAACTCGCCCCGCCTGCTGCGTCGCATGCTACTCAACAACAACCTGCACAAGCAGAGGAGGTTCACCGTGGCTCACACCTGGTAAGGAGAGCGACCAGACTTTTTCCAGGCCTATGAGGCAAGGGGAACAGGCTTTTAAGGCAATTCCTGTGTTTCAAATCGTCCCACTGAAATGTGTGAATTTGTGAATTGAATTTAAATGCACTTGACAGTTGACAAAATGTTTATGAAATTCACCCACAAAATTTTGTTAAATTCAGGAGAATGAAATTGGATTGATAATTTTTTTTAAACTCAACCCGTATTGAAAACAGTGCTGGAAATGTTAAATGTATGAATTGAATTTCAATTAATCTTCTGAATTGTGTGTGTGTGTTTGCGTTTGTGTGTGCTTGCGTGCGTGTCGTATTGACAGCAACTTCAAAAAGTATCTTGAACTAACTTTTGATCTTAGTGTGGTAATTCTACCAATTCAATGCATACACTGTCAAATGACATTTTTTTGTGTTGGTAATTGCTAACCTTTTTCCCTCAGTATGGATAGCAGTTGCAATAGAACTGCAATATAGCTGTAACCAAAGTATAATTTGGCTGCCAAGTTTTACTCCATAGCTTTTATTCTATAACATCCATAGCTACCGCTCTAACTTGTTCCTGTTGCATTGTGCTATGCTTGCCACACATGACTGGGTACCTGTGTCAGGGGCCACTCTTTTTCAGCCGTCCAGGTGTGCCTTCACATTATGATTGATTTTCATGATGAATCATTTGCTCATTTACGTCTAATGTAGTTCAACTTAGAATATGGTGAAAAATACCATTTAGGTCACTGACAGTTAGATAATACAATATTCTATTGCTGGTCTAACTTCTGGGGAAAATTACATGGAAAGCTTCTTTGAACAGGTGTTATAGTTAGTCTATGTGAAAAACATCTGTCATATACGCTCACTGGACAGTTTATTAGGTACACCACCCCGTTCACGAAAATGGATCGCTCCCGCAGACAATGAGTCATGTGGCCATGGCTTGCCACATGACTCATAAAGCAGGCTGACAGAAATCAAGGCATTCAGTTACTGTTCGATTGAACGTTAGAATGGGCAAAACAAGTGATCTAAACGAAATGACTTAAATGTAAATGTAAATGTAAATATGATCGTCGGTACCAGGCTCGCCAGATCCAGTATCTCAGAAACTGCATCCCTCCCGGGCTTTTCACACATGAAAGGGTTTCCCGAGTGTGGTGCGACAAACAAAATACATCCAGTCAGCAGCAGTCCTGTGGGCTAAGACAGCAGGTTGATGAGAGAGGTCGAAGGAGAATGGCAAGAATCGTGCAAGCTAACAGGCGGGCCACAAACAGATATATAACAGCGCAGTACAACAGTTTTGTGCAGAACAGCATATCGGAACAGATAACTCGTCGATCCTGGTCATGAATGGGCTATTGCAGCAGACGACCACACTGGGTTCCAATCCTATCAGCTAAAAACAAGAAGAAGTGGCTCCAGTGGGCCCACGATCACCAACACTGGACAATTGAGGAGTTAAAAACATTGACTGGAACATTACAACGAGTTCAGTTTACTTGAGTGGCCTGCGCAGAAGGACAGCCATCTGTCCTTCTGAAACATTGTCTAAAATGTAGCTTAGACGGGTATCTCTGCAGCACTCCACCAATCAGGCCTTTATGGTAGAGTGGCCAGATGGAAGCTACTCCTCAGTTAAAGGCACATGACAGCCCGCTTGGACTTTGCGAAAGGCACTTAAAGACTCTCAGACCATGAGAAACAAGATTCTCTGGTCTGATTAAACCAAGATTGAACTCTTTGGCCTGAATGCCAAGCGTTACATCTGGAGGAAACCTGGCACCATCCCTATGGTGAAGTATGGTGGTGGCAGCATCATGCTGTGGGGATGCTTCGGTGTCCCCCCATGGGATGGTTGAGCTAACGTGCGCTAATGTGATTAGCATGAGGTTGTGAATAACCAGAACATTTCCAGGACATAGACATATCTTATATAGGCAGAAAGCTTAAATTCTTGTTAATCTAACTGCACTGTTGTCACGGCTGGCTGAAGGATTGGACCAAAGAAAAGCATGGTAAGCGTACATTTTCTCTTTATTCAAAAAGGACGCCGACAAAACGAAGAACAAAAAACAAACCGTGAAGCTTTGGGCCATGTGCCCTGAACAAAGACTAAGTTAACTTCCCACAAAACAGATGGGGGAAAAGGGTACCAATCAGAGACAACGATAGAGAACCACACCCGGCCAAACACATAGAAATAGAAAATCATAGAACATAGAACATAGACTGCCCACCCAAATCACACCCTGACCAAACCAAAATAGAGACATAAAACGCTCTCTATGGTCAGGGCGTGACAACTGTCAAATTTACAGTAGCTATAACTTTTAAAACATATCATGCTATTGTTTGAGGAGAGTGCATAGTTAAGTACTTGAGAATGTATATATTGACCAATTAGGCACTTTTTGACAGACTTGATACAACATTTTGAACAGAAATGTAATGGTTCATTGGATCAGTCTAAAACTTTTCACATACATTGCTTCCATCTAGTGGCCAAAATATAAAATGCGCCTAAACTTGAATAATACATTGTGGCCTTTTAAAAATGCTGAAAAAATGATATTTTATCAGATCTAATGAGTTATATCCTACTCCATGCTTTAAGGTGGAAACCACACATGCGGAGATCATCCGTTCATCTACGTCTCACAAAGTCACGGCGGTTGGAACCAAAAATCTCAAATATGGACTCATCAGACCAAAGGACAGATTTCCACTGTCTTCCTTTCCTCTCGAAGTCATCTTGAGAGCCAGATTCATCATAGCGCTTGATGGTTTTTGCGACTGCACATTTTCTGGATTGACTGACATTCATGTCTTAAAGTAATGTAATTTCTCTTTGATTATTTTAGCTGTTCTTGCCATAATATGGACTTGGTCGTTTACCAAATAGGGCTATCTTCTGTATACCACCCCTACCTTGTCACAACACAACTGATTGCCTCAAACGCATTAAGAAGGAAAGAAATTCCACAAATGAAGGCACACCTGTTAATTGAAACGCATTCCAGGTGACTACCTCAAGCTGTCATCAAGGCAAAGGGTGGCTACTTTGAAGTATCTCAAATATGAAATATATTTTGATTAGCTAAACACTTTTTTTCTGTTTAATTAACTTCTTGATGTGTCACACCTGTCAGGTGGATGGATTCTCTTGGCAAAGGAGAAATGCTCACTAACAGGGATGTAAACAAATTTGTGCACAACATTTTAGATAAATAAGCTTTTTGTGCCTATGGAACATTTCTGGGATATTTTATTTCAGCTCATGAAACATGGGACCAACACTTGACATGTTGTGTTTTTATTTTTGTTCAATATAATTCAAATACTGAGCTGTGTTGTACGTTTAAAAAACAGACAATTATGTTATTTTGTATTAAAACAATTGCTCAGAGAAAGAGATTTTGTTTAACATGTAATGTTTTTTTCTCAGAAAGATAGGTGTCATAAATATTGTCACCCCTAAATATTCTTGTAAATAAAACCAAACAAAATGACATCTGCATTACCATTCTACTTTTTTAAGTTAATCTCAGTTCCATGGCTTCCTGTTTCACTAAGTAATGAAAATGAGGTAATACACAAGTAAAATCCCTTTGTCAGAGAGCTCACAAACGAAAAGAGACCAATGATTGTTGACCTTCATAAATCAGGCAATGGGTACCAAACATTTTGAGAGAAATGTGATATACCACTTACCACTATTAGGGCAACAATGAATAAGTTTTAAACTACTGCAACAGTGGTAAACTTGCCTGGTATGGGAAACAAGTGTATCCTGTCCCCACACACAGTGAGGAAGATGGTTTGGGAGAAAAAAAAGGACCATCACCAAGACTCCAAATATCCATGGCAACAGGCTCTTTGTAAGGGTTGCCAGAAAAAAAGCCTTTATTAAGAGCAACCAACAAATGTAAACGCCTGGAGCTTGCTAAACAGCATTAGCACTTGGTTTGGAGCCGGGCCTATGGTCCAATGACACGAAAATAGAGCTATTTGGCCATGCACACCAGGGGTAGGTTTAGTGTTGAAAAAAGAATACACATGCAGTAAAGAACCTCATACTGTAAAATATGGTGGTGAATCTTTGATGTTATTGGGCTGTTTTACTTCCTCTGGTCCTAGGGCCCTTTTTAAGGTCAACAGCATCTTGAACTCTAGCATGTACAAGGACATGGTTGCCTTTGCCAGGAAGCTGAAACTTGCAACATGACAATAACCTCAATCACACATTGAGTTTTTTTTTTAACATCAAAAACAACATTTTTCAATGGCCATTTCAATCACCGGACGTGCACCCCATTGAAAACCTGTGGTTTGAATTGAAGAGGGCAGTCCATAAGTGCATCAAGGATCTGTAAAGATTCTGTATGGAGGAATGGTCTAAAATCCCTCCCAATGTGTTCTCTCAATCTCATTATGTTCTTTAGAAAAAGGCTCGGTGCCGTTATCCTCGCAAGGTGAGGGTGAGAGTATTGACATTCTGGCACCTATCTTTTAGAGTTTGTAATACCCGATAAGCATAATCTCTTTCTCTGAGCAATTGCATTAGTATAAAATAATATATATATTTTTTGTTTGCATACAAAATAGCTCAGTATTTGTATTATTATTTTTTTGTCTTTTTTACTCATCTTTATCAAGGATGCAAATAATTTTGTACCTGACTGTATGCTCACAGAAGTTGAATAGATGGAAAGTACTGTATGGACAAAATTGAGAAATTGTTTGGTTCCAGCAGCCCAGATACAGAGGCAGGTTCCTACTTTTATCTTATCAGACCAGCTGTGCTAAAATAAATCCCTGGACACCCCTGTATTCCCCTAAGGAAGAGAACTTCCTTCTGAGAGAATTATTCACTCCTGCATATTCATTAAGCACTCCTCTCTGATCTCGCCTCCACTGTAATTCACATTCTGGCTTTTCTGCATTCATAAACATATCCCTGCGGTGTCCTAGAGCAGCAAAGATGAATGAGAAAGGATCATCGTGAGGACTCTTCAATGCATTGTACTTTATTGTATTGATTGTATTCACCAGCAATGCTGAATGTGTTCAATGGCCATTCATCATCGATGATCACACGAAGGGTGCAAGTAAGTTGGAGATTTTAGGTCAAACAAAGTAATTTAAACCAGAAATATTGAGGACATTATACACAGTAAGAGGATCTCAATTCAAGTCAAAGGGACACCCTATGAAGATCCAGATTGGATTCAGAGGGCAGAGAAAGTGACGGAAGACAGAGGGAGTGACATTATTCTCCGTGACACGGTGCATCTGTTCATGCTCGAGCTGACAACAGATAACAGAATTAATCCCGTCTTTCCCTCGGTTGCAACTGAACCCTTTGAACCAGGGAGGGGCTGTAGGTCTGTCTCTCCTGCAGCCCTTTGAACCAGGGAGGGGCTGTAGGTCTGTCTCTCCTGCAGCCCTTTGAACCAGGGAGGGGCTGTAGGTCTGTCTCTCCTGCAGCCCTTTGAACCAGGGAGGGGCTGTAGGTCTGTCTCTCCTGCAGCCCTTTGAACCAGGGAGGGGCTGTAGGTCTGTCTCTGCTGCAGCCGAGCCCTTTGAACCAGGGAGAGAGGCTGTAGGTCTGTCTCTCCTGCAGCCCTTTGAACCAGGGAGGGGCTGTAGGTCTGTCTCTCCTGCAGCCCTTTGAACCAGGGAGGGGCTGTAGGTCTGTCTCTCCTGCAGCCCTTTGAACCAGGGAGGGGCTGTAGGTCTGTCTCTCCTGCAGCCCTTTGAACCAGGGAGGGGCTGTAGGTCTGTCTCTCCTGCAGCCCTTTGAACCAGGGAGGGGCTGTAGGTCTGTCTCTCCTGCAGCCCTTTGAACCAGGGAGAGGCTGTAGGTCTGTCTCTTCTGCAGCCCTTTGAACCAGGGAGGGGCTGTAGGTCTGTCTCTCCTGCAGCCCTTTGAACCAGGGAGGGGCTGTAGGTCTGTCTCTCCTGCAGCCCTTTGAACCAGGGAGGGGCTGTAGGTCTGCCTCTCCTGCAGCCCTTTTAACCAGGGAGGGGCTGTAGGTCTGTCTCTCCTGCAGCCGAGCCCTTTGAACCAGGGAGAGGCTGTAGGTCTGCCTCTCCTGCAGCCCTTTGAACCAGGGAGGGGCTGTAGGTCTGCCCCTCCTGCAGCCCTTTGAACCAGGGAGGGGCTGTAGGTCTGTCTCTCCTGCAGCCCTTTGAACCAGGGAGGGGCTGGAGGTCTGTCTCTCCTGCAGCCCTTTGAACCAGGGAGGGGCTGTAGGTCTGTCTCTCCTGCAGCCCTTTGAACCAGGGAGGGGCTGTAGGTCTGTCTCTCCTTGCAGCCCTTTGAACCAGGGAGGGGCTGTAGGTCTGTCTCTCCTGCAGCCCTTTGAACCAGGGAGGGGCTGTAGGTCTGTCTCTCCTGCAGCCCTTTGAACCAGGGAGGGGCTGTAGGTCTGTCTCTCCTGCAGCCCTTTGAACCAGGGAGGGGCTGTAGGTCTGTCTCTCCTGCAACTGAACCCTTTGAACCAGGGAGGGGCTGGTATTCTGTCTCACCGCAATGTCGACCCCCCCATATAAATGTCGCCCCCCCCGTTACTCCTGTTATTGGAGGTATAGTGCTTAGTGTAAAGGCAGAGAGAACAAAGCGCTAGAGGGTGAGAAAGTAAGAGGGCGAGAGAGTGAAACCCACAGAATGTTTCGGTTAGCCTGGCGTGACATTAGTGCCATGAGTCACAAGTCTACATTCTGAGTTTCCCTTTGCACATATGAGATTAGGGTCACTAAAGCCCTCATGATAATGTTTCCCTAAAGCCTAATTTCCCACCACAAGTCAATGGCACTTTCCCACCATGAACTCTTAGTGTGACAACGTGGAGATTTAATATAAACCCCCTGATCGCGGCAGGAACTCGATGACATCAAACCATGACCTGGATATCTACTATAAATGCACAAATGCACGTCGATGGAAAGTGATGTTTGACTGTGCGACTTGTGTATTTGGAAATGTCAAGAAGATACTCTAGAGTGCTTTGAGCATCTATGGCACAAGTGGTATGTTATCTGACTCACACACACACACACACACACACACACACACACACACACACACACACACACACACACACACACACACACACACACACACACACACACACACACACACACACACACACACACACACACACACACACACACACACACACACACACACACACACACACACACACACACACACACACACACACACACACACACAGCTCATTTAAAATGATCTGGTCTGATTCACCTGACCTGTCATGAAAAGAGAGAACACCTAAAGGAGAAATGCCTTAGTACTTGACACGTACGCCTTAAAGTGTAGGGGGCATGTTCTTTTATACCCAAAACTAACAGCAGAGTGTCATATTATTCCACCTAATTGGCATATAGTCAGCATATGACAACATAAATATGAAAACTGACTTTAGTTTGGGAATTTCTGCAATGACGTCTTTAAGAACAACAGTTGAATCGGTGGTCAAATCTCGGTAGGCTAACTGACCTAAAGGGCTGGCTTTGCAAGGTAATACATTAGAAAAATCATTGCTTGTGGTAATGAAAATAGATTGTTGAGGACGTCACAATACGGGCTCTAATTCTCTGGCATTCTTCAGAAGGTTGATCACCTATTTGTTTAAAAAAAAATGTCATCTAAAATATGAAAGCGAGAGAGAACTTTGTATTGCAACTTTTATTTATAATTATCAGTGGATTGTGTGTGTTATAGCAGCCCAAAATATTGCGTTCTCTTTAAGCACAGCTGTCAGAGAATCTCAGAGTGGGAGTGATGATCTAAGATCAGTTAGATCATGTAAAATAAGATGATGTATATAGGTGGGGACCTGATCCTAGATCAGCACTTCTTCTTTGAGATGTTTGATAGATACAGCACCTGATGTGATCAGGGGCATAAACGGATGTTTTCCTTTTCAGCAATAATTCATCATCATGTCTATTATCTATTTCATGCGTTCAAGGGAGAATCTTGAACAATTCTAGAATGGTCTTGAACGCTCCCATCAGGCCCCATGTTTTCTCTCTCAGCATTTGTACCAAACCTTGTTTGCAATAGCTAACAATTAAACGATCCATTAAATTACATTGATTGATGGTGAATACATATGGACTGCTCTTGATGTCATCAAATGAACATGGGCCAATGTGCCACTCCAAATCAAGGCTTGTTGTATTTCTGGATTAAGTTGACCTAAATGTTGTGTTCAATAGTATCAGTGATGGAAAGGTCAGGGTGTCACGGCTTTCCTCTTCCTCTTCTGAGGAGGAGTAGCAAGGATCGGACCAATGCGCAGTGTAGTAAATGTCCATATTTTTAATACAGCAATAGAACACTGAACAAAAACAACAAAGTGAACGAACGAAACCGAAACAGTTTTGTCTGCTGCAGATACAAACACACAGCAGAAAACAATCACCCACGAAACACAGGTGGGAAAAGGCTTCCTAAGTATGATTCTCAATCAGAGACAACTAACGACACCAGCCTCTGATTGAGAACCATACCAGGCCAAACACAAAACACAACATAGAAAAACGAACATAGACAACCCACCCAACTCACGCCCTGTCCATACTAAAACAAAGACATAACAAAAGAACTAAGGTCAGAACGTGACACAGGGTTTGAGTTGTAGCCTTTGTGTCTAATATCTTAGTACAAGAAAATGTGTATGTTGAATATTTTCTAATACTAAAACAATACTATAGACTTCAACCTGTGCTAGACTAGAAACTTTTTAGAATTGTATGTCATAATAGATTTCTGCTGTAAAACACAGTGTAAGTCTGAATGAAAATGATCCAACGCGGAGGTCCTTAAAAATGGCGGCCCCCATGCACTTACCATAAATGTGTCATTTGCTACGTTTGCGATATTGTACATTGCTCTGTTATTTTTTTTTGTATCGTCATTAGGACAGTATACACATGATCCCAATTTTTGCTCCAAGACGCCGACAATTTAAAAAAACAAAAAGTAGATTGTGCAGATTGTTTTTGGCGAGTTGAACCAATTCACGTGCAATCCTATACAAACTACATATAGTTCTCATTTCTGACATATAGTTCTAATTTCTGACGTATAGTTCTAATTTCTGACATATAGTTCTAATTTCTGACGTATAGTTCTCATTTCTGACATATAGTTCTAATTTCTGACGTATAGTTCTAATTTCTGACGTATAGTTCTCATTTCTGACATATAGTTCTAATTTCTGACGTATAGTTCTAATTTCTGACGTATAGTTCTCATTTCTGACTTATAGTTCTAATTTCTGACGTATAGTTCTAATTTCTGACGTATAGTTCTCATTTCTGACATATAGTTCTAATTTCTGACGTATAGTTCTCATTTCTGACTTATAGTTCTAATTTCTGACGTATAGTTCTAATTTCTGACGTATAGTTCTCATTTCTGACGTATAGTTCTCATTTCTGACGTATAGTTCTCATTTCTGACGTATAGTTCTAATTTCTGACGTATAGTTCTAATTTCTGACGTATAGTTCTCATTTCTGACATATAGTTCTATATAGTTCTCATTTCTGACGTATAGTTCTAATTTCTGACGTATAGTTCTCATTTCTGTATAGTTCTCATTTCTGACGTATAGTTCTCATTTCTGACGTATAGTTCTAATTTCTGACGTATAGTTCTCAGTTCTCATTTCTGACGTATAGTTCTCATTTCTGACGTATAGTTCTCATTTCTGACGTATAGTTCTAATTTCTGAAGTATAGTTCTAATAGTTCTCATTTCTGATGTATAGTTCTCATTTCTGACGTATAGTTCTCATTTCTGACGTATAGTTCTCATTTCTGACGTATAGTTCTCATTTCTGACGTATAGTTCTCATTTCTGACGTATAGTTCTAATTTCTGAAGTATAGTTCTAATAGTTCTCATTTCTGACGTATAGTTCTCTTTTCTGACGTATAGTTCTCATTTCTGACGTATAGTTCTCATTTCTGATGTATAGTTCTCATTTCTGACGTATAGTTCTAATTTCTGATGTATAGTTCTCATTTCTGACGTATAGTTCTCATTTCTGATGTATAGTTCTCATTTCTGACGTATAGTTCTCATTTCTGATGTATAGTTCTCATTTCTGATGTATAGTTCTCATTTCTGACGTATAGTTCTCATTTCTGACGTATAGTTCTCATTTCTGACGTATAGTTCTCATTTCTGACGTAGAGTTCTCATTTCTGATGTATAGTTCTCATTTCTGATGTATAGTTCTCATTTCTGATCTATAGTTCTCATTGCTGACGTATAGTTCTAATTTCTGACGTATAGTTCTAATAGTTCTCATTTCTGACGTATAGTTCTCATTTCTAATGTATAGTTCTCATTTCTGACCTATAGTTCTCATTTCTGACGTAGAGTTCTAATTTCTGACGTAGAGTTCTAATTTCTGACGTAGAGTTCTAATTTCTGACGTATAGTTCTAATTTCTGACGTATAGTTCTAATTTCTGACGTAGAGTTCTAATTTCTGACTTATAGTTGTCATTTCTGACATATAGTTGTCATTTCTGACGTATAGTTCTAATTTCTGACGTATAGTTCTAATTTCTGACGTATAGTTCTAATTTCTGACGTATAGTTCTAATTTCTGACGTATAGTTCTAATTTCTGACGTATAGTTCTAATTTCTGACGTATAGTTCTCATTTCTGACGTATAGTTCTCATTTCTGACGTATAGTTCTCATTTCTGACGTATAGTTGTCATTTCTGACGTATAGTTCTCATTTCTGACGTATAGTTCTCATTTCTGACGTATAGTTCTAATTTCTGAAGTATAGTTCTAATAGTTCTCATTTCTGACGTATAGTTCTCATTTCTGACGTATAGTTCTCATTTCTGACGTATAGTTCTCATTTCTGACGTATAGTTCTCATTTCTGACGTATAGTTCTAATTTCTGAAGTGTAGTTCTAATAGTTCTCATTTCTGACATATAGTTCTAATTTCTGACGTATAGTTCTCATTTCTGACATATAGTTCTAATTTCTGACGTATAGTTCTCATTTCTGACGTATAGTTCTAATTTCTGACGTATAGTTCTCATTTCTGACGTATAGTTCTAATTTCTGACGTATAGTTCTCATTTCTGACGTATAGTTCTAATTTCTGACGTATAGTTCTCATTTCTGACTTATAGTTGTCATTTCTCGTATAGTTCTCATTTCTGATGTATAGTTCTCATTTCTGACGTATAGTTCTCATTTCTGACGTATAGTTCTAATTTCTGACGTATAGTTCTAATTTCTGACGTATAGTTCTAATTTCTGACGTATAGTTCTCATTTCTGACGTATAGTTCTAATTTCTGACGTATAGTTCTCATTTCTGACGTATAGTTCTAATTTCGTATTTCTGACGTATAGTTCTAATTTCTGACTTATAGTTGTCATTTCTGACATATAGTTCTCATTTCTGACGTATAGTTCTCATTTCTGATGTATAGTTCTCATTTCTGACGTATAGTTCTCATTTCTGACGTATAGTTCTAATTTCTGACGTATAGTTCTCATTTCTGACGTATAGTTCTAATTTCTGACGTATAGTTCTCATTTCTGACGTATAGTTCTAATTTCTGACGTATAGTTCTCATTTCTGACGTATAGTTCTCATTTCTGACGTATAGTTCTCATTTCTGACGTATAGTTCTCATTTCTGACGTATAGTTCTCATTTCTGACGTATAGTTCTCATTTCTGATGTATAGTTCTCATTTCTGACGTATAGTTCTCATTTCTGACGTATAGTTCTCATTTCTGACGTATAGTTCTAATTTCTGACGTATAGTTCTCATTTCTGACGTATAGTTCTCATTTCTGACGTATAGTTCTCATTTCTGACGTATAGTTCTAATTTCTGACGTATAGTTCTCATTTCTGATGTATAGTTCTCATTTCTGACGTATAGTTCTCATTTCTGACGTATAGTTCTCATTTCTGACGTATAGTTCTAATTTCTGAAGTATAGTTCTAATAGTTCTCATTTCTGACGTATAGTTCTCATTTCTGACGTATAGTTCTCATTTCTGACGTATAGTTCTCATTTCTGACGTATAGTTCTCATTTCTGACGTATAGTTCTCATTTCTGATGTATAGTTCTCATTTCTGACGTATAGTTCTAATTTCTGATGTATAGTTCTCATTTCTGACGTATAGTTCTCATTTCTGATGTATAGTTCTCATTTCTGACGTATAGTTCTCATTTCTGATGTATAGTTCTCATTTCTGATCTATAGTTCTAATTTCTGATGTAGAGTTCTCATTTCTGACGTATAGTTCTCATTTCTGATGTATAGTTCTCATTTCTGACGTATAGTTCTAATTTCTGATGTAGAGTTCTCATTTCTGATGTATAGTTCTCATTTCTGATGTATAGTTCTCATTTCTGATGTATAGTTCTCATTGCTGACGTATAGTTCTAATTTCTGACGTATAGTTCTAATTTCTGACGTATAGTTCTAATTTCTGACGTATAGTTCTCATTTCTGACATATAGTTCTAATTTCTGACGTATAGTTCTCATTTCTGACGTATAGTTCTAATTTCTGACGTATAGTTTCATTTCTGACGTATAGTTCTCATTTCTGACGTATAGTTCTCATTTCTGACGTATAGTTCTCATTTCTGACGTATAGTTCTCATTTCTGACGTATAGTTCTAATTTCTGACGTATAGTTCTCATTTCTATATAGTTCTAATTTCTGACGTATAGTTCTCATTTCTGACGTATAGTTCTAATTTCTGACATATAGTTCTCATTTCTTATAGTTCTAATTTCTGACGTATAGTTCTCATTTCTGACGTATAGTTCTCATCTGACGTATTTCTGACGTATAGTTCTCATTTCTGATGTATAGTTCTCATTTCTGACGTATAGTTCTCATTTCTGACGTATAGTTCTCATTTCTGACGTATAGTTCTAATTTCTGAAGAATAGTTCTAATAGTTTCATTTCTGACGTATAGTTCTCATTTCTGATGTATAGTTCTAATTTCTGACGTATAGTTCTAATTTCTGACGTATAGTTCTCATTTCTGACGTATAGTTCTCATTTCTGACGTATAGTTCTCATTTCTGACGTATAGTTCTCATTTCTGACGTATAGTTCTCATTTCTGACGTATAGTTCTCATTTCTGACGTATAGTTCTAATTTCTGACGTATAGTTCTCATTTCTGACATATAGTTCTAATTTCTGACGTATAGTTCTCATTTCTGACGTATAGTTCTAATTTCTGACGTATAGTTCTAATAGTTCTCATTTCTGACGTATAGTTCTCATTTCTAATGTATAGTTCTCATTTCTGACCTATAGTTCTCATTTCTGACGTAGAGTTCTAATTTCTGACGTAGAGTTCTAATTTCTGACGTAGAGTTCTAATTTCTGACGTATAGTTCTAATTTCTGACGTATAGTTCTAAATTCTGACGTAGAGTTCTAATTTCTGACTTATAGTTGTCATTTCTGACATATAGTTGTCATTTCTGACGTATAGTTCTCATTTCTGACGTATAGTTCTCATTTCTGACGTATAGTTCTCATTTCTGACGTATAGTTCTCATTTCTAATGTATAGTTCTCATTTCTGACCTATAGTTCTCATTTCTGATAGTATAGTTCTCATTTTCGTATAGTTCTGATTTCTGATGTATAGTTCTCATTTCTGACGTATAGTTCTAATTTCTGACGTATAGTTCTCATTTCTGACGTATAGTTCTCATTTCTGACGTATAGTTCTCATTTCTGACGTATAGTTCTATAGTTCTCATTTCTGACGTATAGTTCTCATTTCTGACGTATAGTTCTAATTTCTGACGTATAGTTCTAATTTTCTGATTTCTGACATATAGTTCTAATTTCTGACGTATAGATTTCTGACGTATAGTTCTAATTTCTGACGTATAGTTCTAATTTCTGACGTATAGTTCTAGTTCTAGAGTTCTCATTTCTGACGTATAGTTCTAATTTCTGACGTATAGTTCTAATTTCTGACGTATAGTTCTCATTTCTGACGTATAGTTCTCATTTCTGACGTATAGTTCTAATTTCTGACGTATAGTTCTCATTTCTGACGTATAGTTCTAATTTCTGACGTATAGTTCTCATTTCTGACGTATAGTTCTAATTTCTGACGTATAGTTCATTTCTGATAGTTCTCATTTCTGACGTATAGTTCTAATTTCTGACGTATAGTTCTCATTTCTGACGTATAGTTCTCGTATAGTTCTCTGACGTATAGTTCTCATTTCTGACGTATAGTTCTAATTTCTGAAGTATAGTTCTAATAGTTCTCATTTCTGACGTATAGTTCTCATTTCTGACGTATAGTTCTAATTTCTGACGTATAGTTCTAATTTCTGAGTATAGTTCTCATTTCTGACGTATAGTTCTAATTTCTGACGTATAGTTCTAATTTCTGACGTATAGTTCTCATTTCTGACGTATAGTTCTAATTTCTGACGTATAGTTCTCATTTCTGACGTATAGTTCTAATTTCTGACGTATAGTTCTCATTTCTGACGTATAGTTCTAATTTCTGACGTATAGTTCTCATTTCTGACGTATAGTTCTAATTTCTGACCTAGAGTTCTCATTTCTGACGTATAGTTCTAATTTCTGACGTATAGTTCTCATTTCTGACGTATAGTTCTATTTTCTGACGTATAGTTCTCATTTCTAATGTATAGTTCTCATTTCTGACGTATAGTTCTCATTTCTAATGTATAGTTCTCATTTCTGACGTATAGTTCTCATTTCTAATGTATAGTTCTAATTTCTGACGTATAGTTCTCATTTCTGACATATAGTTCTAATTTCTGACGTATAGTTCTCATTTCTGACGTATAGTTCTAATTTCTGACGTATAGTTCTCATTTCTGACGTATAGTTCTCATTTCTGATGTATAGTTCTCATTTCTGATCTATAGTTCTCATTGCTGACGTATAGTTCTAATTTCTGACGTATAGTTCTCATTTCTGACATATAGTTCTAATTTCTGACGTATAGTTCTCATTTCTGACGTATAGTTCTAATTTCTGACATATAGTTGTCATTTCTGAAGTACAGTTCTAATTTCTGACGTATAGTTCTCATTTCTGACGTATAGTTCTCATTTCTGACATATAGTTGTCATTTCTGACGTAAAGTTCTCATTTCTGACGTATAGTTCTCATTTCTGACGTATAGTTCTCATTTCTGACGTATAGTTCTAATTTCTGAAGTATAGTTCTAATAGTTCTCATTTCTGACGTATAGTTCTCTTTTCTGACGTATAGTTCTCATTTCTGACGTATAGTTCTCATTTCTGATGTATAGTTCTCATTTCTGACGTATAGTTCTAATTTCTGATGTAGAGTTCTCATTTATGCCGTATAGTTCTCATTTCTGATGTATAGTTCTCATTTCTGACGTATAGTTCTAATTTCTGACGTATAGTTCTCATTTCTGACGTATAGTTCTCATTTCTGACGTATAGTTCTCATTTCTGACGTATAGTTCTAATTTCTGACGTATAGTTCTAATTTCTGACGTATAGTTCTAATTTCTGACGTATAGTTCTCATTTCTGACGTATAGTTCTCATTTCTGACGTATAGTTCTAATTTCTGATGTATAGTTCTCATTTCTGACGTATAGTTCTCATTTCTGACGTATAGTTCTAATTTCTGACGTATAGTTCTCATTTCTGACGAATAGTTCTAATTTCTGAGTTAGTTCTCATTTCTGACGTATAGTTCTAATTTCTGACGTATAGTTCTAATTTCTGACGTATAGTTCTATTTTCTGACGTATAGTTCTAATTTCTGACGTATAGTTCTCATTTATGACGTATAGTTCTCATTTCTAATGTATAGTTCTCATTTCTAATGTATAGTTCTCATTTCTGACGTATAGTTCTCATTTCTAATGTATAGTTCTCATTTCTGACGTATAGTTCTCATTTCTGACGTATAGTTCTAATTTCTGACGTATAGTTCTCATTTCTGACGTATAGTTCTAATTTCTGACGTAGAGTTCTCATTTCTGACGTATAGTTCTAATTTCTGACGTATAGTTCTCATTTCTGACGTATAGTTCTAATTTCTGACGTATAGTTCTCATTTCTGACGTATAGTTCTCATTTCTGATGTATAGTTCTCATTTCTGACGTATAGTTCTCATTTCTGACGTATAGTTCTCATTTCTGACGTATAGTTCTAATTTCTGACGTATAGTTCTCATTTCTGACGTATAGTTCTCATTTCTGACGTATAGTTCTCATTTCTGACGTATAGTTCTATTTTCTGACGTATAGTTCTCATTTCTGACGTATAGTTCTCATTTTCTGATTTCGTATAGTTCTAATTTCTGACGTATAGTTCTCATTTCTGATGTATAGTTCTATAGTTCTCATTTCTGACGTATAGTTCTAATTTCTCGTATAGTTCTCATTTCTGACATATAGTTCTAATTTCTGACGTATAGTTCTCATTTCTGACGTATAGTTCTAATTTCTGACGTATAGTTCTCATTTCTGAAGTATAGTTCTAATTTCTGACGTATAGTTCTCATTTCTGACGTATAGTTCTCATTTCTGACGTATAGTTCTCATTTCTGATGTATAGTTCTCATTTCTGACGTATAGTTCTCATTTCTGACGTATAGTTCTCATTTCTGACGTATAGTTCTAATTTCTATAGTTCTCTCATTTCTGACGTATAGTTCTCTTTTCTGATGTATAGTTCTAATTTCTGACGTATAGTTCTAATTTCTGACGTATAGTTCTCATTTCTGACGTATAGTTCTCATTTCTGACGTATAGTTCTCATTTCTGACGTATAGTTCTAATAGTTTCATTTCTGACGTATAGTTCTCATTTCTGACGTATAGTTCTAATTTTGACGTATAGTTCTAATTTCTGACGTATAGTTCTCATTTCTGACATATAGTTCTAATTTCTGACGTATAGTTCTCATTTCTGACGTATAGTTCTAATTTCTGACGTATAGTTCTAATTTCTGACGTATAGTTCTCATTTCTGACGTATAGTTCTCATTTCTGACGTATAGTTCTCATTTCTGACGTATAGTTCTAATTTCTGACGTATAGTTCTCATTTCTGACATATAGTTCTAATTTCTGACGTATAGTTCTCATTTCTGACGTATAGTTCTAATTTCTGACATATAGTTGTCATTTCTGAAGTAAAGTTCTAATTTCTGACGTATAGTTCTCATTTCTGACGTATAGTTCTCATTTCTGACGTATAGTTCTCATTTCTGACGTATAGTTCTCATTTCTGACGTATAGTTCTCATTTCTGACGTATAGTTCTCATTTCTGACGTATAGTTCTAATTTCTGAAGTATAGTTCTAATAGTTCTCATTTCTGACGTATAGTTCTCTTTTCTGACGTATAGTTCTAATTTCTGACGTATAGTTCTAATTTCTGACGTATAGTTCTCATTTCTGACGTATAGTTCTCATTTCTGACGTATAGTTCTCATTTCTGACGTATAGTTCTAATAGTTCTCATTTCTGACATATAGTTCTCTTTTCTGACGTATAGTTCTAATTTCTGACGTATAGTTCTAATTTTTGACGTATAGTTCTCATTTCTGACATATAGTTCTAATTTCTGACGTATAGTTCTCATTTCTGACGTATAGTTCTAATTTCTGACGTATAGTTCTAATTTCTGACGTATTGTTCTAGTTTCTGACGTAGAGTTCTCATTTCTGATGTATAGTTCTCATTTCTGATCTATAGTTCTCATTGCTGACGTATAGTTCTAATTTCTGACGTATAGTTCTCATTTCTGACATATAGTTCTAATTTCTGACGTATAGTTCTCATTTCTGACGTATAGTTCTAATTTCTGACATATAGTTGTCATTTCTGAAGTACAGTTCTAATTTCTGACGTATAGTTCTCATTTCTGACGTATAGTTCTCATTTCTGACGTATAGTTCTCATTTCTGATGTATAGTTCTCATTTCTGACGTATAGTTCTCATTTCTGACGTATAGTTCTCATTTCTGACGTATAGTTCTAATTTCTGAAGAATAGTTCTAATAGTTCTCATTTCTGACGTATAGTTCTCTTTTCTGATGTATAGTTCTAATTTCTGACGTATAGTTCTAATTTCTGACGTATAGTTCTCATTTCTGACGTATAGTTCTCATTTCTGACGTATAGTTCTCATTTCTGAAGTATAGTTCTAATAGTTCTCATTTCTGACGTATAGTTCTCTTTTCTGACTTATAGTTCTAATTTCTGACGTATAGTTCTAATTTTTGACGTATAGTTCTCATTTCTGACATATAGTTCTAATTTCTGACGTATAGTTCTCATTTCTGACGTATAGTTCTAATTTCTGACGTATAGTTCTAATTTCTGACGTATTGTTCTAGTTTCTGACGTAGAGTTCTCATTTCTGACGTATAGTTCTAATTTCTGATGTATAGTTCTCATTTCTGACGTATAGTTCTCATTTCTGACGTATAGTTCTAATTTCTGACGTATAGTTCTCATTTCTGACGAATAGTTCTAATTTCTGACGTATAGTTCTCATTTCTGACGTATAGTTCTAATTTCTGACGTATTGTTCTAGTTTCTGACGTAGAGTTCTCATTTCTGACGTATAGTTCTAATTTCTGACGTATAGTTCTAATTTCTGACGTATAGTTCTAATTTCTGACGTATTGTTCTAGTTTCTGACGTAGAGTTCTCATTTCTGACGTATAGTTCTCATTTCTGACGTATAGTTCTAATTTCTGATGTATAGTTCTCATTTCTGACGTATAGTTCTCATTTCTGACGTATAGTTCTCATTTCTGACGTATAGTTCTCATTTCTGATAGTTCTAATTTCTGACGTATAGTTCTAATTTCTGACGTATAGTTCTCATTTCTGACGTATAGTTCTCATTTCTGACGTATAGTTCTAATTTCTGACGTATAGTTCTATTTCTGACGTATAGTTCTCATTTCTGATGTATAGTTCTCATTTCTGACGTATAGTTCTCATTTCTAATGTATAGTTCTCATTTCTGATGTATAGTTCTCATTTCTGATGTATAGTTCTCATTTCTGATCTATAGTTCTCATTTCTGACGTATAGTTCTCATTTCTGACGTATAGTTCTCATTTCTAATGTATAGTTCTCATTTCTGACCTATAGTTCTCATTTCTGACGTAGAGTTCTAATTTCTGACGTAGAGTTCTAATTTCTGACGTAGAGTTCTAATTTCTGACGTATAGTTCTAATTTCTGACGTATAGTTCTAATTTCTGACGTATAGTTCTAATTTCTGACGTATAGTTCTCATTTCTGACGTATAGTTCTCATTTCTGACGTATAGTTCTAATTTCTGACGTATAGTTCTCATTTCTGATGTATAGTTCTGACGTATAGTTCTCATTTCTGACGTATAGTTCTCATTTCTGACGTATAGTTCTAATTTCTGACGTATAGTTCTCATTTCTGACGTATAGTTCTAATTTCTGACGTATAGTTCTCATTTCTGACGTATAGTTCTCATTTCTGACGTATAGTTCTCATTTCTGACGTATAGTTCTCATTTCTGACGTATAGTTCTAATTTCTGACGTATAGTTCTAATTTTTGACGTATAGTTCTCATTTCTGACGTATAGTTCTAATTTCTGACGTATAGTTCTCATTTCTGACGTATAGTTCTAATTTCTGACGTATAGTTCTAATTTCTGACGTATTGTTCTAGTTTCTGACGTAGAGTTCTCATTTCTGACGTATAGTTCTCATTTCTGACGTATAGTTCTAATTTCTGATGTATAGTTCTCATTTCTGACGTATAGTTCTCATTTCTGACGTATAGTTCTAATTTCTGACGTATAGTTCTCATTTCTGACGTATAGTTCTAATTTCTGACGTATAGTTCTCATTTCTGACGTATAGTTCTAATTTCTGACGTATAGTTCTCATTTCTGACGTATAGTTCTAATTTCTGACGTATAGTTCTCATTTCTAATGTATAGTTCTCATTTCTGACGTATAGTTCTCATTTCTAATGTATAGTTCTCATTTCTGACGTATAGTTCTCATTTCTAATGTATAGTTCTCATTTCTGACGTATAGTTCTCATTTCTGATAGTTCTATAGTAGTTCTCATTTCTGACGTATAGTTCTAATTTCTGACGTATAGTTCTCATTTCTGACGTATAGTTCTAATTTCTGACGTATAGTTCTCATTTCTGACGTATAGTTCTAATTTCTGACGTATAGTTCTCATTTCTGACGTATAGTTCTCATTTCTGACGTATAGTTCTCATTTCTGACGTATAGTTCTCATTTCTGACGTATAGTTCTAATTTCTGACGTATAGTTCTCATTTTTATAGTTCTCATTTCTAATGTATAGTTCTCATTTCTGACGTATAGTTCTCATTTCTGACGTATAGTTCTCATTTCTGACGTATTGTTCTCATTTCTGACGTATAGTTCTAATTTCTGACGTATAGTTCTCATTTCTGACGTATAGTTCTCATTTCTGACGTATAGTTCTCATTTCTGACGTATAGTTCTATTTTCTGACGTATAGTTCTCATTTCTAATGTATAGTTCTCATTTCTGACGTATAGTTCTCATTTCTAATGTATAGTTCTAATTTCTGACGTATAGTTCTCATTTCTGACATATAGTTCTAATTTCTGACGTATAGTTCTCATTTCTGACGTATAGTTCTCATTTCTGATGTATAGTTCTCATTTCTGACGTATAGTTCTCATTTCTGACGTATAGTTCTCATTTCTGACGTATAGTTCTAATTTCTGACGTATAGTTCTCATTTCTGACGTATAGTTCTAATTTCTGACGTATAGTTCTAATTTCTGACGTATAGTTCTAATTTCTGACGTATAGTTCTCATTTCTGACGTATAGTTCTAATTTCTGACGTATAGTTCTAATTTCTGACGTATAGTTCTAATTTCTGACGTATAGTTCTAATTTCTGACGTATAGTTCTCATTTCTGACGTATAGTTCTCATTTCTGACGTATAGTTCTAATTTCTGACGTATAGTTCTAATTTCTGACGTATTGTTCTAGTTTCTGACGTAGAGTTCTCATTTCTGACGTATAGTTCTAATTTCTGATGTATAGTTCTCATTTCTGACGTATAGTTCTCATTTCTGACGTATAGTTCTAATTTCTGACGTATAGTTCTCATTTCTGACGTATAGTTCTAATTTCTGACGTATAGTTCTCATTTCTGACGTATAGTTCTAATTTCTGACGTATAGTTCTCATTTCTGACGTATAGTTCTAATTTCTGACGTATAGTTCTCATTTCTGACGTATAGTTCTCATTTCTAATGTATAGTTCTCATTTCTGACGTATAGTTCTCATTTCTGATGTATAGTTCTCATTTCTGACGTATAGTTCTCATTTCTGACGTATAGTTCTCATTTCTGACGTATAGTTCTAATTTCTGACGTATAGTTCTCATTTCTGACGTATAGTTCTCATTTCTGACGTATTTCTAATTTCTGACGTATAGTTCTCATTTCTGACGTATAGTTCTAATTTCTGACGTATAGTTCTAATTTCTGACGTATAGTTCTCATTTCTGACGTATAGTTCTCATTTCTGATGTATAGTTCTAATTTCTGACGTATAGTTCTCATTTCTGACGTATAGTTCTCATTTCTGACGTATAGTTCTAATTTCTGACGTATAGTTCTCATTTCTGACGTATAGTTCTCATTTCTGACGTATAGTTCTCATTTCTGACATATAGTTCTAATTTCTGACGTATAGTTCTCATTTCTGATGTATAGTTCTCATTTCTGACGTATAGTTCTCATTTCTGACGTATAGTTCTAATTTCTGACGTATAGTTCTCATTTCTGACATATAGTTCTAATTTCTGACGTATAGTTCTCATTTCTGACGTATAGTTCTAATTTCTGACGTATAGTTCTCATTTCTGACGTATAGTTCTAATTTCTGACGTATAGTTCTCATTTCTGACGTATAGTTCTAATTTCTGACGTATAGTTCTCATTTCTGACGTATAGTTCTCATTTCTGACGTATAGTTCTAATTTCTGACGTATAGTTCTCATTTCTGACGTATAGTTCTAATTTCTGACGTATAGTTCTCATTTCTGACGTATAGTTCTAATTTCTGACGTATAGTTCTCATTTCTAGTTCTCATTTCTGACGTATAGTTCTCATTTCTGATAGTTCTCATTTCTGACGTATAGTTCTAATTTCTGATAGTTCTAATTTTCTAGATTTCTGAAGTCTAGTTCTAATAGTTCTCGTATATTTCTGACGTAGAGTTCTAATTTCTGACGTATAGTTCTAATTTCTGACGTATAGTTCTAAATTCTGACGTATAGTTCTAATTTCTGACGTATAGTTCTCATTTCTGACATATAGTTGTCATTTCTGACGTATAGTTCTCATTTCTGACGTATAGTTCTCATTTCTGACGTATAGTTCTAATTTCTGAAGTATAGTTCTAATAGTTCTCATTTCTGACGTATAGTTCTCATTTCTGACGTATAGTTCTAATTTCTGACGTATAGTTCTAATTTCTGACGTATAGTTCTCATTTCTGACGTATAGTTCTAATTTCTGACGTATAGTTCTCATTTCTGACGTATAGTTCTAATTTCTGAAGTATAGTTCTAATAGTTCTCATTTCTGACGTATAGTTCTCTTTTCTGACGTATAGTTCTAATTTCTGACGTATAGTTCTAATTTCTGACGTATAGTTCTCATTTCTGACGTATAGTTCTAATTTCTGACGTATAGTTCTCATTTCTGATGTATAGTTCTCATTTCTGACGTATAGTTCTAATTTCTGACGTATAGTTCTAATTTCTGACGTATAGTTCTCATTTCTGACGTATAGTTCTCATTTCTGACGTATAGTTCTCATTTCTGACGTATAGTTCTAATTTCTGATGTATAGTTCTCATTTCTGACGTATAGTTCTCATTTCTGACGTATAGTTCTCATTTCTGAAGTATATAGTTCTCATTTCTGACGTATAGTTCTCATTTCTGATGTATAGTTCTAATTTCTGACGTATAGTTCTCATTTCTGACGTATAGTTCTAATTTCTGACGTATAGTTCTCATTTCTGACGTATAGTTCTAATTTCTGACGTATAGTTCTCATTTCTGACGTATAGTTCTAATTTCTGAAGTATAGTTCTAATAGTTCTCATTTCTGACGTATAGTTCTCATTTCTGACGTATAGTTCTAATTTCTGACGTATAGTATAGTTCTAATTTCTGACGTATAGTTCTCATTTCTGACGTATAGTTCTAATTTCTGACGTATAGTTCTCATTTCTGATGTATAGTTCTCATTTCTGACGTATAGTTCTCATTTCTGACGTATAGTTCTAATTTCTGACGTATAGTTCTCATTTCTGACGTATAGTTCTCATTTCTGACATAGTTCTCATTTCTGATAGTTCTATAGTTCTCATTTCTGACGTATAGTTCTAATTTCTGACGTATAGTTCTAATTTCTGACGTATAGTTCTCATTTCTGACGTATAGTTCTAATTTCTGACGTATAGTTCTCATTTCTGACGTATAGTTCTAATTTCTGACGTATAGTTCTCATTTCTGACGTATAGTTCTAATTTCTGATAGTTCTATAGTTCTCATTTCTGACGTATAGTTCTCATTTCTGACGTATAGTTCTAATTTCTGACGTATAGTTCTCATTTCTGACGTATAGTTCTCATTTCTGACGTATAGTTCTAATTTCTCTAGATTTCTGATGTATAGTTCTCATTTCTGACGTATAGTTCTCATTTCTGACGTATAGTTCTCATTTCTGACGTATAGTTCTCATTTCTGACGTATAGTTCTAATTTCTGACGTATAGTTCTCATTTCTGACGTATAGTTCTAATTTCTGACGTATAGTTCTCATTTCTGATGTATAGTTCTCATTTCTGACGTATAGTTCTCATTTCTGACGTATAGTTCTCATTTCTGAATGTATAGTTCTCTGACGTATAGTTCTCATTTCTGACGTATAGTTCTAATTTCTGACGTATAGTTCTAATTTCTGACGTATAGTTCTAATTTCTGACGTATAGTTCTAATTTCTGACGTAGTTCTAATAGTTCTCATTTCTGACGTATAGTTCTCATTTCTGACGTATAGTTCTAATTTCTGACGTATAGTTCTAATTTCTGACGTATAGTTCTCATTTCTGACGTATAGTTCTAATTTCTGACGTATAGTTCTCATTTCTGACGTATAGTTCTCATTTCTGACGTATAGTTCTCATTTTCGTATAGTTCTCATTTCTGACGTATAGTTCTAATTTCTGTATAGTTCTAATAGTTCTCATTTCTGACGTATAGTTCTCTTTTCTGATGTATAGTTCTAATTTCTGACGTATAGTTCTAATTTCTGACGTATAGTTCTCATTTCTGACGTATAGTTCTAATTTCTGACGTATAGTTCTCATTTCTGACGTATAGTTCTAATTTCTGTATAGTTCTAATAGTTCTCATTTCTGTATAGTTCTCTTTTCTGACGTATAGTTCTAATTTCTGACGTATAGTTCTAATTTCTGACGTATAGTTCTCATTTCTGACGTATAGTTCTAATTTCTGACGTATAGTTCTCATTTCTGACGTATAGTTCTCATTTCTGACGTATAGTTCTAATTTCTGAAGTATAGTTCTAATAGTTCTCATTTCTGACGTATAGTTCTCTTTTCTGACGTATAGTTCTCATTTCTGACGTATAGTTCTAATTTCTGATGTATAGTTCTCATTTCTGATGTATAGTTCTCATTTCTGACATATAGTTCTCATTTCTGACGTATAGTTCTCATTTCTGACTTATAGTTCTAATTTCTGACGTATAGTTCTCAATTCTGACATATAGTTGTCATTTCTGACTTATAGTTGTAATTTCTGACGTATAGTTCTAATTTCTGACGTATAGTTCTAAGTTCTGACGTATAGTTCTAATTTCTGACGTATAGTTCTAATTTCTGATGTATAGTTCTAATAGTTCTAATTTCTGACGTATAGTTCTAATTTCTGACGTATAGTTCTAAATTCTGACATATAGTTGTCATTTCTGACTTATAGTTGTAATTTCTGACATATAGTTGTCATTTCTGATGTAAAGCTCTCATTTCTGACGTATAGTTCTCATTTCTGACGTATAGTTCTCATTTCTGACGTATAGTTCTCATTTCTGACGTATAGTTCTCATTTCTGACGTATAGTTCTCATTTCTGACGTATAGTTCTCATTTCTGACGTATAGTTCTAATTTCTGACGTATAGTTCTAATTTCTGACGTATAGTTCTCATTTCTGACGTATAGTTCTAATTTCTGACGTATAGTTCTAATTTCTGACGTATAGTTCTAATTTCTGACGTATAGTTCTAATTTCTGACGTATAGTTCTAATTTCTGATGTATAGTTCTAATAGTTCTAATTTCTGACGTATAGTTCTAATTTCTGACGTATAGTTCTAATTTCTGACGTATAGTTCTCATTTCTGACGTATAGTTCTAATTTCTGACGTATAGTTCTCATTTCTGATGTATAGTTCTCATTTCTGACGTATAGTTCTCATTTCTGACGTATAGTTCTCATTTCTGACGTATAGTTCTCATTTCTGACGTATAGTTCTAATTTCTGACGTATAGTTCTCATTTCTGACGTATAGTTCTAATTTCTGACGTATAGTTCTCATTTCTGACGTATAGTTCTAATTTCTGATGTATAGTTCTAATTTCTGACGTATAGTTCTCATTTCTGACGTATAGTTCTCATTTCTGACGTATAGTTCTCATTTCTGAAGTATAGTTCTAATAGTTCTCATTTCTGACGTATAGTTCTCTTTTCTGACGTATAGTTCTAATTTCTGACGTATAGTTCTAATTTCTGACGTATAGTTCTAATTTCTGACGTATAGTTCTCATTTCTGACGTATAGTTCTAATTTCTGACGTATAGTTCTCATTTCTGACGTATAGTTCTAATTTCTGACGTAGAGTTCTCATTTGTGACGTATAGTTCTAATTTAAAATAATAAATTCTGACGTATAGTTCTCATTTCTGACGTATAGTTCTCTTTTCTGACGTATAGTTCTAATTTCTGACGTATAGTTCTCATTTCTGACGTATAGTTCTCATTTCTGATGTATAGTTCTCATTTCTGATGTATAGTTCTCATTTCTGACGTATAGTTCTAATTTCTGATGTATAGTTCTCATTTCTGACGTATAGTTCTCATTTCTGACGTATAGTTCTCATTTCTGACGTATAGTTCTCATTTCTGAAGTATAGTTCTAATAGTTCTCATTTCTGACGTATAGTTCTCTTTTCTGACGTATAGTTCTAATTTCTGACGTATAGTTCTAATTTCTGACGTATAGTTCTAATTTCTGATGTATAGTTCTCATTTCTGACGTATAGTTCTAATTTCTGATGTATAGTTCTCATTTCTGATGTATAGTTCTCATTTCTGACGTATAGTTCTCATTTCTGATGTATAGTTCTCATTTCTGACGTATAGTTCTAATTTCTGACGTATAGTTCTAATTTCTGACGTATAGTTCTCATTTCTGATGTATAGTTCTCATTTCTGATGTATAGTTCTCATTTCTGACGTATAGTTCTCATTTCTGATGTATAGTTCTCATTTCTGACGTATAGTTCTCTTTTCTGACGTATAGTTCTAATTTCTGACGTATAGTTCTAATTTCTGACGTATAGTTCTAATTTCTGACGTATAGTTCTCATGTCTGACGTATAGTTCTAATTTCTGACGTATAGTTCTCATTTCTGATGTATAATTCTCATTTCTGACGTATAGTTCTCATTTCTGATGTATAGTTCTAATAGTTCTCATTTCTGACGTATAGTTCTAATTTCTGACGTATAGTTCTCATTTCTGACGTATAGTTCTAATTTCTGACTTATAGTTCTCATTTCTGACGTATAGTTCTAATTTCTGACGTATAGTTCTCATGTCTGACGTATAGTTCTAATTTCTGACGTATAGTTCTCATTTCTGATGTATAATTCTCATTTCTGACGTATAGTTCTCATTTCTGATGTATAGTTCTAATAGTTCTCATTTCTGACGTATAGTTCTAATTTCTGACGTATAGTTCTCATTTCTGACGTATAGTTCTAATTTCTGACTTATAGTTCTCATTTCTGACGTATAGTTCTAATTTCTGACGTAGAGTTCTCATTTGTGACGTATAGTTCTCATTTCTAATGTATAGTTCTCATTTCTGACGTATAGTTCTCATTTCTGACGTATAGTTCTAATTTCTGACGTATAGTTCTCATTTCTAATGTATAGTTCTCATTTCTGATGTATAGTTCTCATTTCTAATGTACAGTTCTCATTTCTGACGTATAGTTCTAATTTCTGACGTATAGTTCTAATTTCTGACGTAGAGTTCTCTATTTCTGACGTATAGTTCTAATTTCTGACGTATAGTTCTCATTTCTGATGTATAGTTCTCATTTCTGACGTATAGTTCTCATTTCTGACGTATAGTTCTAATTTCTGACGTATAGTTCTCATTTCTGACGTATAGTTCTAATTTCTGACGTATAGTTCTCATTTCTGACGTATAGTTCTAATTTCTGACGTATAGTTCTCATTTCTGACGTATAGTTCTAATTTCTGACGTATAGTTCTAATTTCTGACGTATAGTTCTCATTTCTAATGTATAGTTCTCATTTCTGACGTATAGTTCTCATTTCTAATGTATAGTTCTCATTTCTGACGTATAGTTCTCATTTCTAATGTATAGTTCTCATTTCTGACGTATAGTTCTCATTTCTGACGTATAGTTCTAATTTCTGACGTATAGTTCTCATTTCTGACGTATAGTTCTAATTTCTGACGTATAGTTCTCATTTCTGACGTATAGTTCTAATTTCTGACGTATAGTTCTCATTTCTGACGTATAGTTCTAATTTCTGACGTATAGTTCTCATTTCTGACGTATAGTTCTAATTTCTGACGTATAGTTCTCATTTCTGACGTATAGTTCTAATTTCTGATGTATAGTTCTAATTTCTGACGTATAGTTCTCATTTCTGACGTATAGTTCTCATTTCTGACGTATAGTTCTCATTTCTGAAGTATAGTTCTATAGTTCTCATTTCTGACGTATAGTTCTAATTTCTGACGTATAGTTCTAATTTCTGACGTATAGTTCTAATTTCTGACGTATAGTTCTAATTTCTGACGTATAGTTCTCATTTCTGACGTATAGTTCTAATTTCTGACGTATAGTTCTCATTTCTGACGTATAGTTCTAATTTCTGACGTAGAGTTCTCATTTGTGACGTATAGTTCTAATTTAAAATAATAAATTCTGACGTATAGTTCTCATTTCTGACGTATAGTTCTCTTTTCTGACGTATAGTTCTAATTTCTGACGTATAGTTCTCATTTCTGACGTATAGTTCTCATTTCTGACTGATGTATAGTTCTCATTTCTGACGTATAGTTCTCATTTCTGACGTATAGTTCTCATTTCTGACGTATAGTTCTCATTTCTGACGTATAGTTCTCATTTCTATAGTTCTCATTTCTGAAGTATAGTTCTAATAGTTCTCATTTCTGACGTATAGTTCTCATTTCTGACGTATAGTTCTAATTTCTGATGTAGAGTTCTCATTTCTGACGTATAGTTCTCATTTCTGATGTATAGTTCTCATTTCTGATGTATAGTTCTAATTTCTGATGTAGAGTTCTCATTTCTGATGTATAGTTCTCATTTCTGACGTATAGTTCTCATTTCTGATGTATAGTTCTCATTTCTGATGTATAGTTCTAATTTCTGATGTAGAGTTCTCATTTCTGACGTATAGTTCTCATTTCTGACGTATAGTTCTCATTTCTGATGTATAGTTCTCATTTCTGACGTAGAGTTCTCATTTCTGATGTATAGTTCTCATTTCTGACGTATAGTTCTCATTTCTGACGTATAGTTCTCATTTCTGACGTATAGTTCTAATTTCTGACGTATAGTTCTAATTTCTGACGTATAGTTCTCATTTCTGACGTATAGTTCTAATTTCGTATAGTTCTCATTTCTGATGTATAGTTCTCATTTCTGACGTATAGTTCTCATTTCTGATGTATAGTTCTAATAGTTCTCATTTCTGACGTATAGTTCTAATTTCTGACGTATAGTTCTCATTTCTGACGTATAGTTCTAATTTCTGACTTATAGTTCTCATTTCTGACGTATAGTTCTAATTTCTGACGTATAGTTCTCATTTCTGACGTATAGTTCTAATTTCTGACGTATAGTTCTCATTTCTGTATAGTTCTCATTTCTGACGTATAGTTCATTTCTGATGTATAGTTCTAATAGTTCTCATTTCTGACGTATAGTTCTAATTTCTGACGTATAGTTCTCATTTCTGACGTATAGTTCTAATTTCTGACATATAGTTGTCATTTCTGAAGTAAAGTTCTAATTTCTGACGTATAGTTCTCATTTCTGACGTATAGTTCTCATTTCTAATGTATAGTTCTCATTTCTGACGTATAGTTCTCATTTCTGACGTATAGTTCTAATTTCTGACGTATAGTTCTCATTTCTAATGTATAGTTCTCATTTCTGATGTATAGTTCTCATTTCTAATGTACAGTTCTCATTTCTGACGTATAGTTCTAATTTCTGACGTATAGTTCTAATTTCTGACGTAGAGTTCTCATTTCTGACGTATAGTTCTCTTTTCTGACGTATAGTTCTAATCTCTGACGTATAGTTCTCATTTCTAATGTATAGTTCTCATTTCTGACGTATAGTTCTCATTTCTGACGTATAGTTCTAATTTCTGACGTATAGTTCTCATTTCTGACGAATAGTTCTAATTTCTGACGTATAGTTCTCATTTCTGACGTATAGTTCTAATTTCTGACGTAGAGTTCTCATTTCTGACGTATAGTTCTAATTTCTGACGTATAGTTCTATTTTCTGACGTATAGTTCTCATTTCTAATGTATAGTTCTCATTTCTGACGTATAGTTCTCATTTCTAATGTATAGTTCTCATTTCTGACGTATAGTTCTCATTTCTAATGTATAGTTCTCATTTCTGACGTATAGTTCTCATTTCTGACGTATAGTTCTAATTTCTGACGTATAGTTCTCATTTCTGACGTATAGTTCTAATTTCTGACGTAGAGTTCTCATTTCTGACGTATAGTTCTAATTTCTGACGTATAGTTCTCATTTCTGACGTATAGTTCTAATTTCTGACGTATAGTTCTCATTTCTGACGTATAGTTCTCATTTCTGACGTATAGTTCTAATTTTTGACGTATAGTTCTCATTTCTGACGTATAGTTCTAATTTCTGACGTATAGTTCTCATTTATGACGTATAGTTCTCATTTCTAATGTATAGTTCTCATTTCTGACGTATAGTTCTCATTTCTGACGTAGAGTTCTCATTTCTGACGTATAGTTCTAATTTCTGACGTATAGTTCTCATTTCTGACGTATAGTTCTAATTTCTGACGTATAGTTCTCATTTCTGACGTATAGTTCTCATTTCTGACGTATAGTTCTCATTTCTGACGTATAGTTCTATTTTCTGACGTATAGTTCTCATTTCTAATGTATAGTTCTCATTTCTGACGTATAGTTCTCATTTCTAATGTATAGTTCTAATTTCTGACGTATAGTTCTCATTTCTGACATATAGTTCTAATTTCTGACGTATAGTTCTCATTTCTGACGTATAGTTCTCATTTCTGATGTATAGTTCTCATTTCTGACGTATAGTTCTCATTTCTGACGTATAGTTCTCATTTCTGACGTATAGTTCTAATTTCTGAAGTATAGTTCTAATAGTTCTCATTTCTGACGTATAGTTCTAATTTCTGACGTATAGTTCTCATTTCTGACGTATAGTTCTAATTTCTGACGTATAGTTCTCATTTCTGACGTATAGTTCTCTTTTCTGACGTATAGTTCTCATTTCTGACGTATAGTTCTAATTTCTGACGTATAGTTCTCATTTCTGACGTATAGTTCTAATTTCTGACGTATAGTTCTCATTTCTGACGTATAGTTCTCATTTCTGACGTATAGTTCTAATTTCTGACGTATAGTTCTCATTTCTGACGTATAGTTCTAATTTCTGACGTATAGTTCTCATTTCTGACGTATAGTTCTAATTTCTGATGTATAGTTCTCATTTCTGACGTATAGTTCTCATTTCTGACGTATAGTTCTAATTTCTGACGTATAGTTCTCATTTCTGACGTATAGTTCTAATTTCTGACGTATAGTTCTCATTTCTGACGTATAGTTCTAATTTCTAACGTAGAGTTCTCATTTCTGACGTATAGTTCTCATTTCTAATGTATAGTTCTCATTTCTGACGTATAGTTCTCATTTCTAATGTATAGTTCTCATTTCTGACGTATAGTTCTCATTTCTAATGTATAGTTCTCATTTCTGACGTATAGTTCTCATTTCTGACGTAGAGTTCTCATTTCTGACGTATAGTTCTCATTTCTGACGTATAGTTCTCATTTTCTAGTTCTCACGTATAGTTCTCGTATTTCTCATTTCTGATATAGTTCTAATTTCTGACGTATAGTTCTCATTTCTGACGTATAGTTCTCATTTATGACGTATAGTTCTCATTTCTAATGTATAGTTCTAATTTCTGACGTATAGTTCTCATTTCTGACGTATAGTTCTCATTTCTGACGTATAGTTCTAATTTCTGACGTATAGTTCTCATTTCTGACGTATAGTTCTCATTTCTGACGTATAGTTCTCATTTCTGACGTATAGTTCTAATTTCTGACGTATAGTTCTCATTTCTGATGTATAGTTCTCATTTCTGACGTATAGTTCTCATTTCTGATGTATAGTTCTAATTTCTGACGTATAGTTCTCATTTCTGACGTATAGTTCTCATTTCTGACGTATAGTTCTCATTTCTGACGTATAGTTCTAATTTCTGACGTATAGTTCTCATTTCTGACGTATAGTTCTGACGTAGAGTTCTCATTTCTGACGTATAGTTCTCATTTCTGACGTATAGTTCTCATTTCTGACGTATAGTTCTCATTTCTGACGTATAGTTCTAATTTTTGACGTATAGTTCTCATTTCTGACGTATAGTTCTAATTTCTGACGTATAGTTCTCATTTATGACGTATAGTTCTAATTTCTGACGTATAGTTCTCATTTCTAATGTATAGTTCTCATTTCTGACGTATAGTTCTCATTTCTGACGTATAGTTCTCATTTCTGACGTATAGTTCTAATTTCTGACGTATAGTTCTAATAGTTCTAATTTCTGACGTATAGTTCTCATTTCTGACGTATAGTTCTAAGTTCTGACGTATAGTTCTAAGTTCTGACGTATAGTTCTAAATTCTGACGTATAGTTCTAATTTCTGACGTATAGTTCTAATTTCTGATTTATAGTTCTAATAGTTCTAATTTCTGACGTATAGTTCTCATTTCTGACGTATAGTTCTCATTTCTGACGTATAGTTCTAATTTCTGAAGTATAGTTCTAATAGTTCTCATTTCTGACGTATAGTTCTCATTTCTGAAGTGTAGTTCTAATAGTTCTCATTTCTGACGTATAGTTCTAATTTCTGACGTATAGTTCTCATTTCTGACGTATAGTTCTCATTTCTGACGTATAGTTCTCATTTCTGACGTATAGTTCTAATTTCTGAAGTATAGTTCTAATAGTTCTCATTTCTGACGTATAGTTCTCTTTTCTGACGTATAGTTCTAATTTCTGACGTATAGTTCTAATTTCTGACGTATAGTTCTCATTTCTGACGTATAGTTCTAATTTCTGACGTATAGTTCTCATTTCTGATGTATAGTTCTCATTTCTGACGTATAGTTCTCATTTCTGACGTATAGTTCTCATTTCTGACGTATAGTTCTCATTTCTGACGTATAGTTCTCATTTCTGACGTATAGTTCTCATTTCTGACGTATAGTTCTAATTTCTGACGTATAGTTCTCATTTCTGACGTATAGTTCTCATTTCTGACGTATAGTTCTCATTTCTGAAGTATAGTTCTAATAGTTCTCATTTCTGACGTATAGTTCTCATTTCTGATGTATAGTTCTAATTTCTGACGTATAGTTCTCATTTCTGACGTATAGTTCTAATTTCTGACGTATAGTTCTCATTTCTGACGTATAGTTCTAATTTCTGACGTATAGTTCTCATTTCTGACGTATAGTTCTAATTTCTGAAGTATAGTTCTAATAGTTCTCATTTCTGACGTATAGTTCTCTTTTCTGACGTATAGTTCTAATTTCTGACGTATAGTTCTAATTTCTGACGTATAGTTCTCATTTCTGACGTATAGTTCTAATTTCTGACGTATAGTTCTCATTTCTGATGTATAGTTCTCATTTCTGACGTATAGTTCTCATTTCTGACGTATAGTTCTAATTTCTGACGTATAGTTCTCATTTCTGACGTATAGTTCTCATTTCTGACGTATAGTTCTCATTTCTGAAGTATAGTTCTAATAGTTCTCATTTCTGACGTATAGTTCTAATTTCTGACGTATAGTTCTAATTTCTGACGTATAGTTCTCATTTCTGACGCATAGTTCTAATTTCTGACGTATAGTTCTCATTTCTGACGTATAGTTCTAATTTCTGACGTATAGTTCTCATTTCTGACGTATAGTTCTAATTTCTGAAGTATAGTTCTGACGTATAGTTTCTTTCTGACGTATAGTTCTAATTTCTGACGTATAGTTCTCATTTCTGACGTATAGTTCTCATTTTTCGTATAGATTTCTGACGTATAGTTCTCATTTCTGATGTATAGTTCTCATTTCTGACGTATAGTTCTCATTTCTGACGTATAGTTCTCATTTCTGACGTATAGTTCTCATTTCTGACGTATAGTTCTAATTTCTGACGTATAGTTCTCATTTCTGACGTATAGTTCTAATTTCTGACGTATAGTTCTCATTTCTGACGTATAGTTCTAATTTCTGATGTATAGTTCTAATTTCTGACGTATAGTTCTCATTTCTGACGTATAGTTCTCATTTCTGACGTATAGTTCTCATTTCTGAAGTATAGTTCTAATAGTTCTCATTTCTGACGTATAGTTCTCATTTCTGACGTATAGTTCTAATTTCTGACGTATAGTTCTAATTTCTGACGTATAGTTCTAGTTTCTGACGTATAGTTCTAAGTTCTGACGTATAGTTCTAATTTCTGACGTATAGTTCTAATTTCTGATGTATAGTTCTAATAGTTCTAATTTCTGACGTATAGTTCTAATTTCTGACGTATAGTTCTAAATTCTGACATATAGTTGTCATTTCTGACTTATAGTTGTAATTTCTGACATATAGTTGTCATTTCTGATGTAAAGCTCTCATTTCTGACGTATAGTTCTCATTTCTGACGTATAGTTCTCATTTCTGACGTATAGTTCTCATTTCTGACATATAGTTGTCATTTCTGACGTAAAGTTCTCATTTCTGACGTATAGTTCTCATTTCTGACGTATAGTTCTCATTTCTGACGTATAGTTCTAATTTCTGAAGTATAGTTCTCATTTCTGACGTATAGTTCTAATTTCTGACGTATAGTTCTAATTTCTGACGTATAGTTCTAATTTCTGATGTATAGTTCTCATTTCTGACGTATAGTTCTAATTTCTGACGTATAGTTCTCATTTCTGATGTATAGTTCTCATTTCTGACGTATAGTTCATTTCTGATGTATAGTTTCTGACGTATAGTTCTAATTTCTGACGTATAGTTCTAATTTCTGATAGTTCTATTTCTGACGTATAGTTCTCAGTTCTCAGTTTTCTGACGTATAGTTCTCATTTCTGATGTATAGTTCTCATTTCTGACGTATAGTTCTCATTTCTGACGTATAGTTCTAATTTCTGACGTATAGTTCTAATTTCTGACATATAGTTGTAATTTCTGACGTATAGTTCTAATTTCTGACGTATAGTTCTCATTTCTGATGTATAATTCTCATTTCTGACGTATAGTTCTCATTTCTGATGTATAGTTCTAATAGTTCTCATTTCTGACGTATAGTTCTAATTTCTGACGTATAGTTCTCATTTCTGACGTATAGTTCTCTTTTCTGACGTATAGTTCTAATTTCTGACGTATAGTTCTAATTTCTGACGTATAGTTCTCATTTCTGACGTATAGTTCTAATTTCTGACGTATAGTTCTCATTTCTGACGTATAGTTCTCATTTCTGACGTATAGTTCTCATTTCTGACGTATAGTTCTCATTTCTGACGTATAGTTCTCATTTCTGACGTATAGTTCTCATTTCTGACGTATAGTTCTAATTTCTGACGTATAGTTCTCATTTCTGACGTATAGTTCTAATTTCTGACGTATAGTTCTCATTTCTGACGTATAGTTCTCATTTCTGACGTATAGTTCTAATTTCTGACGTATAGTTCTAATTTCTGACGTATAGTTCTAATAGTTCTCATTTCTGACATATAGTTCTAATTTCTGACGTATAGTTCTAATTTCTGACGTATAGTTCTCATTTCTGACGTATAGTTCTCATTTCTGACGTATAGTTCTAATTTCTGACGTATAGTTCTCATTTCTGACGTATAGTTCTAATTTCTGACGTATAGTTCTAATTTAAAATAATAAATTCTGACGTATAGTTCTCATTTCTGACGTATAGTTCTCTTTTCTGACGTATAGTTCTAATTTCTGACGTATAGTTCTCATTTCTGACGTATAGTTCTCATTTCTGATGTATAGTTCTCATTTCTGATGTATAGTTCTCATTTCTGACGTATAGTTCTAATTTCTGATGTATAGTTCTCATTTCTGACGTATAGTTCTCATTTCTGACGTATAGTTCTCATTTCTGACGTATAGTTCTCATTTCTGAAGTATAGTTCTAATAGTTCTCATTTCTGACGTATAGTTCTCTTTTCTGACGTATAGTTCTAATTTCTGACGTATAGTTCTAATTTCTGACGTATAGTTCTAATTTCTGATGTATAGTTCTCATTTCTGACGTATAGTTCTAATTTCTGATGTATAGTTCTCATTTCTGATGTATAGTTCTCATTTCTGACGTATAGTTCTCATTTCTGATGTATAGTTCTCATTTCTGATGTATAGTTCTCATTTCTGATGTATAGTTCTCATTTCTGACGTATAGTTCTCATTTCTGACGTATAGTTCTCATTTCTGACGTATAGTTCTCATTTCTGAGTTAGTTCTCATTTCTGATGTATAGTTCTCATTTCTGACGTATAGTTCTCATTTCTGACGTATAGTTCTAATTTCTGACGTATAGTTCTAATTTCTGACGTATAGTTCTAATTTCTGACGTATAGTTCTCATTTCTGACGTATAGTTCTAATTTCTGACGTATAGTTCTCATTTCTGACATATAGTTCTCATTTCTGACGTATAGTTCTCATTTCTGATGTATAGTTCTCATTTCTGACGTATAGTTCTAATTTCTGACGTATAGTTCTAATTTCTGACGTATAGTTCTAATTTCTGACGTATAGTTCTAATTTCTGACTTATAGTTCTCATTTCTGACGTATAGTTCTAATTTCTGACGTATAGTTCTAGTTGACGTATAGTTCTAATTTCTGACGTATAGTTCTCATTTCTGACGTATAGTTCTATTTCTCGTATAGTTCTCATTTCTGACGTATAGTTCTAATTTCTGACGTATAGTTCTAATTTCTGACGTATAGTTCTCATTTCTGACGTATAGTTCTCATTTCTGACGTATAGTTCTCATTTCTGACGTATAGTTCTAATTTCTGACGTATAGTTCTCATTTTCTAGATTTCTGATGTATAGTTCTCATTTCTGACGTATAGTTCTCATTTCTGACGTATAGTTCTAATTTCTGACGTATAGTTCTCATTTCTGATGTATAGTTCTCATTTCTGACGTATAGTTCTCATTTCTGATGTATAGTTCTCATTTCTGACGTATAGTTCTCGTATTTCTGACGTATAGTTCTCATTTCTGACGTATAGTTCTCATTTCTGATGAGTATAGTTCTAATTTCTGTATAGTTCTCATTTCTGATGTATAGTTCTCATTTCTGACGTATAGTTCTCATTTCTGACGTATAGTTCTAATTTCTGACGTATAGTTCTATATTTCTGACGTATAGTTCTCATTTCTGACGTATAGTTCTAATTTCTGACGTATAGTTCTCATTTCTGACGTATAGTTCTAATTTCTGACGTATAGTTCTCATTTCTGACGTATAGTTCTCATTTCTAATGTATAGTTCTCATTTCTGACGTATAGTTCTCATTTCTGATGTATAGTTCTCATTTCTGACGTATAGTTCTCATTTCTAATGTATAGTTCTCATTTCTGACGTATAGTTCTCATTTCTGATAGTTCTAATAGTTCTCATTTCTGACGTATAGTTCTAATTTCTGACGTAGAGTTCTCATTTCTGACGTATAGTTCTAATTTCTGACGTATAGTTCTCATTTCTGACGTATAGTTCTAATTTCTGACGTATAGTTCTCATTTCTGACGTATAGTTCTCATTTCTGACGTATAGTTCTAATTTCTGACGTATAGTTCTCATTTCTGACGTATAGTTCTAATTTCTGACGTATAGTTCTCATTTCTGACGTATAGTTCTCATTTCTGATGTATAGTTCTCATTTCTGACGTATAGTTCTCATTTCTGACGTAGAGTTCTCATTTCTGTATAGTTTCATTTCTGACGTATAGTTCTCATTTCTGACGTATAGTTCTAATTTCTGACGTATAGTTCTCATTTCTGACGTATAGTTCTAATTTCTGACGTATAGTTCTCATTTCTGACGTATAGTTCTCATTTCTGACGTATAGTTCTCATTTCTAATGTATAGTATAGTTCTAATGTATAGTTCTAATTTCTGACGTATAGTTCTCATTTCTGACATATAGTTCTAATTTCTGACGTATAGTTCTCATTTCTGACGTATAGTTCTCATTTCTATAGTTCTCATTTCTGACGTATAGTTCTCATTTCTGACGTATAGTTCTCATTTCTGACGTATAGTTCTAATTTCTGAAGTATAGTTCTAGTTCTCATTTCTGACGTATAGTTCTCATTTCTGACGTATAGTTTCTAATTTCTGACGTATAGTTCTAATTTCTGACGTATAGTTCTCATTTCTGACGTATAGTTCTCATTTCTGACGTATAGTTCTAATTTCTGATGTATAGTTCTCATTTCTGACGTATAGTTCTCATTTCTGACGTATAGTTCTAATTTCTGATGTATAGTTCTCATTTCTGACGTATAGTTCTAATTTCTGACGTATAGTTCTCATTTCTGACGTATAGTTCTAATTTCTGACGTATAGTTCTCATTTCTGACGTATAGTTCTCATTTCTGATGTATAGTTCTCATTTCTGACGTATAGTTCTCATTTCTGATGTATAGTTCTCATTTCTGACGTATAGTTCTCATTTCTAATGTATAGTTCTCATTTCTGACGTATAGTTCTCATTGTTGACGTATAGTTCTCATTTCTGACGTATAGTTCTTATAGTTCTCATTTCTGACGTATAGTTCTCATTTCTGACGTATAGTTCTAATTTCTGACGTATAGTTCTCATTTCTGACGTATAGTTCTAATTTCTGACGTATAGTTCTAATTTCTGACGTATAGTTCTCTGACGTATAGTTCTCATTTCTGATGTATAGTTCTCATTTCTGACGTATAGTTCTCATTTCTGACGTATAGTTCTAATAGTTCTAATTTCTGACGTATAGTTCTCATTTCTGTATAGTTCTCATTTCTGACGTATAGTTCTCATTTCTGACGTATAGTTCTCATTTCTGACGTATAGTTCTCATTTCTAATGTATAGTTCTCATTTCTGACGTATAGTTCTCATTTCTAATGTATAGTTCTAATTTCTGACGTATAGTTCTCATTTCTGACATATAGTTCTAATTTTCTAGTTCTCATTTCTGACGTAGAGTTCTCATTTCTGACGTATAGTTCTAATTTCTGACGTATAGTTCTCATTTCTGACGTATAGTTCTAATTTCTGACGTATAGTTCTCATTTCTGACGTATAGTTCTCATTTCTGACGTATAGTTCTCATTTCTGACGTATAGTTCTCATTTCTGACGTATAGTTCTAATTTCTGACGTATAGTTCTCATTTATGACGTATAGTTCTAATTTCTGACGTATAGTTCTCATTTCTAATGTATAGTTCTCATTTCTGACCTATAGTTCTCATTTCTGACGTAGAGTTCTAATTTCTGACGTAGAGTTCTAATTTCTGACGTAGAGTTCTAATTTCTGACGTATAGTTCTAATTTCTGACGTATAGTTCTCATTTCTGACGTATAGTTCTCATTTCTGACGTATAGTTCTAATTTCTGACGTATAGTTCTAATTTCTGACGTATAGTTCTCATTTCTGACGTATAGTTCTAATTTCTGACGTATAGTTCTCATTTCTGACGTATAGTTCTAATTTCTGACGTATAGTTCTCATTTCTGACGTATAGTTCTCATTTCTGACGTATAGTTCTAATTTCTGAAGTATAGTTCTAATAGTTCTCATTTCTGACGTATAGTTCTCTTTTCTGATGTATAGTTCTAATTTCTGACGTATAGTTCTAATTTCTGACGTATAGTTCTCATTTCTGACGTATAGTTCTCATTTCTGACGTATAGTTCTAATTTCTGACGTATAGTTCTCATTTCTGACGTATAGTTCTAATTTCTGACGTATAGTTCTCATTTATGACGTATAGTTCTCATTTCTGACGTATAGTTCTAATTTCTGACGTATAGTTCTCATTTCTGACGTATAGTTCTAATTTCTGACGTATAGTTCTCATTTCTGACGTATAGTTCTAATTTCTGACGTATAGTTCTCATTTCTGACGTATAGTTCTCATTTCTGACGTATAGTTCTAATTTCTGACGTATAGTTCTCATTTCTGACGTATAGTTCTAATTTCTGACGTATAGTTCTCATTTCTGACGTATAGTTCTAATTTCTGACGTATAGTTCTCATTTCTGACGTATAGTTCTAATTTCTGACGTATAGTTCTCATTTCTGACGTATAGTTCTAATTTCTGACGTATTGTTCTCATTTCTGACGTATAGTTCTAATTTCTGACGTATAGTTCTCATTTCTGACGTATAGTTCTCATTTCTGACGTATAGTTCTCATTTTCGTATAGTTAATTTCTGACGTATAGTTCTCATTTCTAATGTATAGTTCTCATTTCTGACGTATAGTTCTCATTTCTGATGTATAGTTCTCATTTCTGACGTATAGTTCTCATTTCTGACGTATAGTTCTAATTTCTGACGTATAGTTCTCATTTCTGACGTATAGTTCTAATTTCTGACGTATAGTTCTCATTTCTGACGTATAGTTCTCATTTCTGACGTATAGTTCTCATTTCTGACGTATAGTTCTAATTTCTGAAGTATAGTTCTAATAGTTCTCATTTCTGACGTATAGTTCTCATTTCTGACGTATAGTTCTCATTTCTGACGTATAGTTCTAATTTCTGACGTATAGTTCTCATTTCTGACGTATAGTTCTAATTTCTGATGTATAGTTCTCATTTCTGACGTATAGTTCTCATTTCTGACGTATAGTTCTAATTTCTGACGTATAGTTCTCATTTCTGACGTATAGTTCTAATTTCTGACGTATAGTTCTCATTTCTGACGTATAGTTCTAATTTCTAACGTAGAGTTCTCATTTCTGACGTATAGTTCTCATTTCTAATGTATAGTTCTCATTTCTGACGTATAGTTCTCATTTCTAATGTATAGTTCTCATTTCTGACGTATAGTTCTCATTTCTAATGTATAGTTCTCATTTCTGACGTATAGTTCTCATTTCTGACGTAGAGTTCTCATTTCTGACGTATAGTTCTAATTTCTGACGTATAGTTCTCATTTCTGACGTATAGTTCTCATTTCTGCCGTATAGTTCTAATTTTTGACGTATAGTTCTCATTTCTGACGTATAGTTCTAATTTCTGACGTATAGTTCTAATTTCTGACGTATAGTTCTCATTTATGACGTATAGTTCTCATTTCTAATGTATAGTTCTAATTTCTGACGTATAGTTCTCATTTCTGACGTAGAGTTCTCATTTCTGACGTATAGTTCTAATTTCTGACGTATAGTTCTCATTTCTGACGTATAGTTCTCATTTCTGACGTATAGTTCTCATTTCTGACGTATAGTTCTATTTTCTGACGTATAGTTCTCATTTCTAATGTATAGTTCTCATTTCTGACGTATAGTTCTCATTTCTAATGTATAGTTCTAATTTCTGACGTATAGTTCTCATTTCTGACATATAGTTCTAATTTCTGACGTATAGTTCTCATTTCTGACGTATAGTTCTAATTTCTGACGTATAGTTCTCATTTCTGACGTATAGTTCTAATTTCTGACGTAGAGTTCTCATTTCTGACGTATAGTTCTAATTTCTGACGTATAGTTCTCATTTCTGACGTATAGTTCTCATTTCTGACGTATAGTTCTAATTTTTGACGTATAGTTCTCATTTCTGACGTATAGTTCTAATTTCTGACGTATAGTTCTCATTTATGACGTATAGTTCTAATTTCTGACGTATAGTTCTCATTTCTAATGTATAGTTCTCATTTTTGACGTATAGTTCTCATTTCTGACGTAGAGTTCTCATTTCTGACGTAGAGTTCTAATTTCTGACGTAGAGTTCTAATTTCTGACGTATAGTTCTAATTTCTGAAGTGTAGTTCTAATAGTTCTCATTTCTGACGTATAGTTCTCTTTTCTGACGTATAGTTCTAATTTCTGACGTATAGTTCTAATTTCTGACGTATAGTTCTCATTTCTGACGTATAGTTCTAATTTCTGACGTATAGTTCTCATTTCTGACGTATAGTTCTAATTTCTGACGTATAGTTCTCATTTCTGACGTATAGTTCTCATTTCTGACGTATAGTTCTAATTTCTGAAGTATAGTTCTAATAGTTCTCATTTCTGACGTATAGTTCTCTTTTCTGATGTATAGTTCTAATTTCTGACGTATAGTTCTAATTTCTGACGTATAGTTCTCATTTCTGACGTATAGTTCTAATTTCTGACGTATAGTTCTCATTTCTGACGTATAGTTCTAATTTCTGAAGTATAGTTCTAATAGTTCTCATTTCTGACGTATAGTTCTCTTTTCTGACGTATAGTTCTAATTTCTGACGTATAGTTCTAATTTCTGACGTATAGTTCTCATTTCTGACGTATAGTTCTAATTTCTGACGTATAGTTCTCATTTCTGATGTATAGTTCTCATTTCTGACGTATAGTTCTAATTTCTGACGTATAGTTCTAATTTCTGACGTATAGTTCTCATTTCTGACGTATAGTTCTAATTTCTGAAGTATAGTTCTAATAGTTCTCATTTCTGACGTATAGTTCTCTTTTCTGATGTATAGTTCTAATTTCTGACGTATAGTTCTAATTTCTGACGTATAGTTCTCATTTCTGACGTATAGTTCTCATTTCTGACGTATAGTTCTCATTTCTGACGTATAGTTCTCATTTCTGAAGTATAGTTCTAATAGTTCTCATTTCTGATGTATAGTTCTCTTTTCTGACGTATAGTTCTCATTTCTGACGTATAGTTCTAATTTCTGACGTATAGTTCTCATTTATGACGTATAGTTCTAATTTCTGACGTATAGTTCTCATTTCTAATGTATAGTTCTCATTTCTGACGTATAGTTCTCATTTCTGACGTATAGTTCTCATTTCTGACGTATAGTTCTAATTTCTGACGTATAGTTCTCATTTCTGACGTATAGTTCTAATTTCTGACGTATAGTTCTCATTTCTGACGTATAGTTCTCATTTCTGACGTATAGTTCTCATTTCTGACGTATAGTTCTAATTTCTGACGTATAGTTCTCATTTCTGACGTATAGTTCTAATTTCTGACGTATAGTTCTCATTTCTGACGTATAGTTCTCATTTCTGACGTATAGTTCTCATTTCTGACGTATAGTTCTATTTTCTGACGTATAGTTCTCATTTCTAATGTATAGTTCTCATTTCTGACGTATAGTTCTAATTTCATAGTTCTAATTTCTGACGTATAGTTCTAATTTCTGACGTATAGTTCTCATTTCTGACGTATAGTTCTCATTTCTGACGTATAGTTCTCATTTCTGACGTATAGTTCTAATTTCTGAAGTATAGTTCTAGTTCTCATTTCTGACGTATAGTTTCTAATTTCTGACGTATAGTTCTCATTTCTGACGTATAGTTCTAATTTCTGACGTATAGTTCTCATTTCTGACGTATAGTTCTAATTTCTGACGTATAGTTCTCATTTCTGATGTATAGTTCTCATTTCTGACGTATAGTTCTAATTTCTGACGTATAGTTCTCATTTCTGACGTATAGTTCTCATTTCTGACGTATAGTTCTAATTTCTGACGTATAGTTCTCATTTCTGACGTATAGTTCTCATTTCTGACGTATAGTTCTCATTTCTGAAGACGTATAGTTCTCATTTCTGACGTATAGTTCTCATTTCTGATGTATAGTTCTAATTTCTGACGTATAGTTCTAGTTCTGACGTATAGTTCTCATTTCTGTATAGTTCTAATTTCTGACGTATAGTTCTCATTTCTGACGTATAGTTCTAATTTCTGACGTATAGTTCTAATAGTTCTCATTTCTGACGTATAGTTCTCTTTTCTGACGTATAGTTCTAATTTCTGACGTATAGTTCTAATTTCTGACGTATAGTTCTCATTTCTGACGTATAGTTCTAATTTCTGACGTATAGTTCTCATTTCTGATGTATAGTTCTCATTTCTGACGTATAGTTCTAATTTCTGACGTATAGTTCTAATTTCTGACGTATAGTTCTCATTTCTGACGTATAGTTCTCATTTCTGACGTATAGTTCTCATTTCTGACGTATAGTTCTAATTTCTGATGTATAGTTCTCATTTCTGACGTATAGTTCTCATTTCTGACGTATAGTTCTCATTTCTGAAGTATAGTTCTAATAGTTCTCATTTCTGACGTATAGTTCTCTTTTCTGATGTATAGTTCTAATTTCTGACGTATAGTTCTCATTTCTGACGTATAGTTCTAATTTCTGACGTATAGTTCTCATTTCTGACGTATAGTTCTAATTTCTGACGTATAGTTCTCATTTCTGACGTATAGTTCTAATTTCTGTATAGTTCTCATTTCTGACGTATAGTTCTCATTTCTATAGTTCTCATTTCTGACGTATAGTTCTCATTTCTGACGTATAGTTCTCATTTCTGACGTATAGTTCTAATTTCTGACGTATAGTTCTCATTTCTGACGTATAGTTCTCATTTCTGACGTATAGTTCTCATTTCTGACGTATAGTTCTCATTTCTGACGTATAGTTCTCATTTCTGACGTATAGTTCTCATTTCTGACGTATAGTTCTCATTTCTGATAGTATAGTTCTCATTTCTGACGTATAGTTCTCATTTCTGACGTATAGTTCTAATTTCTGACGTATAGTTCTCATTTCTGAAGTATAGTATAGTTCTCATTTCTGACGTATAGTTCTAATTTCTATAGTTCTCATTTCTGACGTATAGTTCTAATTTCTGACGTATAGTTCTCATTTCTGACGTATAGTTCTCATTTCTGACGTATAGTTCTCATTTCTGACGTATAGTTCTCATTTCTGATAGTATAGTTCTCATTTCTGACGTATAGTTCTCATTTCTGACGTATAGTTCTCATTTCTGACGTATAGTTCTCATTTCTGACGTATAGTTCTCATTTCTGACGTATAGTTCTCATTTCTGACGTATAGTTCTAATTTCTGACGTATAGTTCTCATTTCTGACGTATAGTTCTAATTTCTGACGTATAGTTCTCATTTCTGACGTATAGTTCTCATTTCTGACGTATAGTTCTCATTTCTGACGTATAGTTCTCATTTCTGATAGTTCTCATTTCTGACGTATAGATTTCTGACGTATAGTTCTAATTTCTGACGTATAGTTCTCGTATAGTTTAATTTCTGACGTATAGTTCTAATTTCTGACGTATAGTTCTCATTTCTGACGTATAGTTCTCATTTCTGACGTATAGTTCTCATTTCTGACGTATAGTTCTCATTTCTGACGTATAGTTCTCATTTCTGACGTATAGTTCTCATTTCTGACGTATAGTTCTAATTTCTGACGTATAGTTCTAATTTCTGATGTATAGTTCTAATTTCTGATGTATAGTTCTCATTTCTGACGTATAGTTCTCATTTCTGACGTATAGTTCTCATTTCTGACGTATAGTTCTCATTTCTGACGTATAGTTCTCATTTCTGACGTATAGTTCTAATTTCTGACGTATTCTCATTTCTGATGTATAGTTCTCATTTCTGACGTATAGTTCTCATTTCTGACGTATAGTTCTCATTTCTGACGTATAGTTCTCATTTTGATGTATAGTTCTCATTTCTGACGTATAGTTCTCATTTCTGACGTATAGTTCTCATTTCTGACGTATAGTTCTAATTTCGTATAGTTCTAATTTCTGACGTATAGTTCTCATTTCTGACGTATAGTTCTCATTTATGACGTATAGTTCTAATTTCTGACGTATAGTTCTCATTTCTAATGTATAGTTCTCATTTCTGACCTATAGTTCTCATTTCTGACGTAGAGTTCTAATTTCTGACGTATAGTTCTAATTTCTGACGTATAGTTCTCATTTCTGATGTATAGTTCTCTTTTCTGACGTATAGTTCTCATTTCTGACGTATAGAGTTCTAATTTCTGACGTAGAGTTCTAATTTCTGATGTATAGTTCTAATTTCTGACGTATAGTTCTAAATTCTGACGTAGAGTTCTAATTTCTGACTTATAGTTGTCATTTCTGACATATAGTTGTCATTTCTGACGTATAGTTCTCATTTCTGACGTATAGTTCTCATTTCTGACGTATAGTTCTAATTTCTGTATAGTTCTCATTTCTGACGTATAGTTCTCATTTCTGACGTATAGTTCTAATTTCTGACGTATAGTTCTCATTTCTGACGTATAGTTCTCATTTCTGACGTATAGTTCTAATTTCTGACGTATAGTTCTCATTTCTGACGTATAGTTCTCATTTCTGACGTATAGTTCTCATTTCTGACGTAGAGTTCTCATTTCTGACGTATAGTTCTCTTTTCTGACGTATAGTTCTAATCTCTGACGTATAGTTCTCATTTCTAATGTATAGTTCTCATTTCTGACGTATAGTTCTCATTTCTAATGTACAGTTCTCATTTCTGACGTATAGTTCTAATTTCTGACGTAGAGTTCTCATTTCTGACGTATAGTTCTCATTTCTGACGTATAGTTCTCATTTCTGACGTATAGTTCTAATTTCTGACGTAGAGTTCTCATTTCTGACGTATAGTTCTCATTTCTGACGTATAGTTCTCATTTCTGCCGTATAGTTCTCATTTCTGACGTAGAGTTCTCATTTCTGACGTATAGTTCTAATTTCTGACGTAGAGTTCTCATTTCTGACGTAGAGTTCTCATTTCTGACGTATAGTTCTCATTTCTGACGTATAGTTCTCATTTCTGACGTAGAGTTCTCATTTCTGACGTAAAGTTCTAATTTCTGACGTATAGTTCTAATTTCTGACGTATAGTTCTCATTTCTGAATTCTGACAGATTTATTCACATTTGCCATTACATAATTCCTATTTGGAAAATGACTACTAATTCTCCATATTTTACAATATATTCCCAGGTCTAGTGCACATCAGGGATGTGCTGATGTGAATACAAGCTGAGAGATTCTCTCTCTATTAATTTCAAACAGAGAATAAGAGATGAACGAGTCCAAAGGTCTTTTGTAGCATTGCACTCAACAGCATGGCTTCATTTCAATATGAAAGTCCCGGCTGCGGTGAGCAGTGCATTGGTGCTCATTGGTGCCCCATTGCTCAGATGTTCATTCAGTGAACTCTTTGTGTATGTATGATACCGCTCTGAGGTAAAGCTCTCTCCTCCTCATCCATTTGCTGCAGATTCATTCATATGTTAGTCTTTATGAGATGAGAAATTCAGCAGACAGTCTAAATTTGCCCTGGGAAATCCCAGACATAGGGCAGCAGCATTAGGTCTGGGGATCATGTAGAGTTTTCTTGGCCACTTCGACAGTGTAAGGGGCGAACATTGGGGAGGGTGCTCTTCAGACAGACAACTCTCCCAACGTATCACAAGTTTGGGTAGATGGGGCTTAAAATGTGGGCGGGAATTGTACTCATGAAGAATAATCTCCTCTGAAACATGACAGAAGCGGACACAATGCGGAGGCAGATAGCTTGGCTAATTTTAGCCACAGACAGTTAATGGTTGTAAAATTGTTACGCTAACATCATAGCGCATGCAAACTACTGACTGTCAAATACACTCATTGAAAATATCCTCTCCAAGCTCCATCAAGCTAGCTACCAATTTTGTGTCCGATGGGACTGTTTATGGAAAGACATTAACGGATAAGGTTCTAGACAGATTTCTTGCACTCATCCCATTACCGCCTCTTCCTCTCTGCCCAACTGATACTGGTCGTTGTACAAATGTGTATACTGGCGCATTGGTGACATTGTGGGAGGGAACCCATCTGTCTAGTGTCGAGTCTAGACAGATAGACTATTCAACATTTTTTACAGAGTTTGCAAGTACTCCAGCATTATCTTAATCATGCTCAATTAATGTGATATTATCAGATTAGTTTGTTGATAACGCATTAATTTATCATGATTAACATGAAGCGTAGAATAAAAACCTGCTTACACAGGGGTCCCCCACCAGGACTGAGAGCTACAAATGTAGGTGACCTCCTTATAACACCGTACCTGGCAGTTCAGTCTCTGCTGTGTATCCTGCCATTTAGCACAAGGAAAATTAAATGAAGGACAAGCCGGGTTCGGTTCTGTCTCGTGTTTAATCGGAGCGACGAGAGATGCTCTTGTAATGTTTTTATTTCCCATGGCAACAAGGTTTTCCTGCAAATCTCAACAGGTGGGCGTCCCAAATGACACCCTATTCCCTACATAGTGCACTACTTTTGATCAGATTCCTATGGGCCCTGGTCGAAAGTAATACACTGAATAGGGAATAGGGTGCCATTTGGAATGCTGCCTTGGTGTGACCGGCATTGCCTTTGAGTTTGTTTGGCCCTAATAGTTTTTTCCACACCTTCTCATTCTCAGACAGTTAGAACACACCGGAGGAGGATGACTGTAAAGCCAACACTTTATGGGCCAGTGATGTCGCCTTCAGTTTGCTGTTTCTAAGAAATACTATGAACAAGAATTAATGGGTTCAAACACTATTTAGGGTACTTCACATACTTTCAAATACATTTGGAAGTTAGTATTTAAATATTTTTTTGGGGGAAAAACAAGCAGTTGAATATTGGAATTTATATGGAAATACACTTGGGTGTCACGTTCGTCGTATGGAGGAGACCAAGGTGCAGCGTGATATGAATACATCTTCTTTAATAAGACGAAGAACACTTAAACAAACTATACAAAATAACAAGACGACCATGAAGCTATACTATACATGTGCATACACAGGCAACTAGACATAGACAATAACCCACAAAATACCCAAAGCAGATGGCTGCCTAAATATGGTTCCCAATCAGAGACAATGATAAACACCTGCCTCTAATTGAGAACCGGTCTAGGCAACCGTAGACATATATAAAACACCTAGATGATAAACAACCCCATAAACCTACAAAACCCCTAGACAGTACAAAAACACATACATCACCCATGTCACTCCCTGACCTAACCAAAACAATAAAGAAAACAAAGAATACTCAGGTCAGGGCGTGACATTGGGAAGTATTTGAAAATACTCAAATACACAGAAAATAAGTGTTTAAATAACAAATACCCAAATACACATCTATTGGAATCCAGTCTGATGTATTGAGAAGTTGACATAGATGTGGACACCTTATTTAAGCTTGATGTGGAAGACAAAAGTGTGTTGCTAAAGTAACCTACAGCACATGTAATTATGTAAATTATTTTGTAACCGTATGTCCTAAAATAATGGAAAATCATTCCAGACTGTTATCTAGGGCTGGGAATTGCCAGGGGCCTCACGATACGATATTATCACCATACTTAGGAACTGATTCTATATGTATTGTGATTCGATACTGCAATTTTATTGCGATTCGAAATGGCTAAAATATTGCTCAGTATTTATGCTCAGTATGTTACTATATGTATTGTTTTGGCATGTTGTCTAAACTCCCAACCCTTAGCATAACCACTCACTAGCATGGACATAACCTTACCCTAACCCTAACGCGAATCGGCTTTAACCACTCACTAGCATGGACATAACCTTACCCTAACCCTAACGCGAATCGGCTTTAACCACTCACTAGCATGGACATAACCTTACCCTAACCCTAACGCGAATCGGCTTTAACCACTCACTAGCATGGACATAACCTTACCCTAACCCTAACGCGAATCGGCTTTAACCACTCACTAGCATGGACATAACCTTACCCTAACCCTAACGCGAATCGGCTTTGGTAACCTTAACCACTTACAGTGCCTTCAGAAAGTATTCACACCCCTTGACTGAATTTAAAACGACTACATTTAGATTTTATTGGTCACTGGCCTACCCCATAATGTAAAAGTGGAATTATGTTTTTCGAAATGTTTAAAACTTAAATGAAAAATGAAAAGCTATGAAATGAAATGTCTTCAGTCAATACATTTTTAACCCTTTGTTATGGCATGCCTATGTAAGTTCAGGAGTAAAAATGTGCTTAATGGTGTTTAACATGATTTTTTAATGACCCCACACATAAAATTATCTGTAAGGTCCCTCAGTTGATCAGTGAATTTCAAACACAGATTCCACAAAGACCAGGGAGGTTTTCCAATGCCTTGCAAAGGTAAAAAAATGGGAAAAAAGCTGACATTGAATTGTATCAATACACCCAGTTGCTACAAAGATACAGGTGTCCTTCCTAACTCAGTTGCCGGAGAGGAAGGAAACAGCTCAGGGATTTCACTTTAAAATAGTTACGGAGTTTCATGGCTGTGAAACTATAGCATTGTAGTTTCTCCACAATACTAATTTTTTTTTTTTTACCTTTATTTAACCAGGCAAGTCAGTTAAGAACATATTCTTATTTTCAATGACGGCCTGGGAACAGTGGGTTAACTTCCTGTTCAGAACGACAGATTTGTACCTTGTCAGCCCGGGGGTTTGAACTCGCAACCTTCCGGTTACTAGTCCAACGCTCTAACCACTAGGCTACGCTGCTGCCCCATTGACAGAGTGAAAAGAAGGAAACCTGTACAGAATAAAAATATTCCAAAAATATGCATCCTGTTTGCAACAAGACACTAAAGTAATACTGCAAAAAAATGTAGTAAAGCATTAACTTTTTGTCCTGAATACAAAGTGTTATGTTTGGGGCAAATCCAAAACAAGACATTCCTGAGTTTCACTCTCGATATTGTCAAGCATAGTGTCGACTGCATCATGTTATGGGAACGCTTGTAATCGTTAAGGACACGTTTTTCAGGATAAAACATTTACGGAATGTAAAGCACAAGGAAATTCCTAGAGGGAAACCTGGTTTTGTCTGCTTTCCTCCAGACACTGGGTGATTAATTCACCTTTCAGCAGGAAAATAACCTGAAACACAATGCCAAATCTACGCTGGAGTTGCTTACCAAGAAGACTGTGAATATTCCTGAGTGGCCGAGTTACAGTTTTGACTTAAATCTGCTTGAAAATTGATGGCAATACCTGAAAATGGTTGTCTAGCAATGATCAACAACCAATTTGACAGAGATTAAAGAATTTAGAAAAGAACAATGGGCAAATGTTGCACCATCCAGCTGTATTCGCTGCCAAAGTTGATTCCATGGTGTTGAATATTTATCGAATCAAGATACTGTATATGAATGTTTAATTTAATTTTAAAAAACTTTTTTTTTTATTTATTTTTTTTACAATTGTTTTGAATTTTTCTTCAACTTTGACATGACTGACTATTTTATGTAGATCTTTGACAATTTTTACCTCAATTAAATCCATTTTAATCCCACTTTGTAACACAACAATATGTGGAAAGTGCCAAGGAGTGTGAATATTTTCTAGTTGAACTGTACTAAGCATAAACTTACCTTAACCACTCACTAGCATGCCTAACCTTTGTCGATCACACCCGCATATAAATACTAGCCATTAAGTGAGTCGGAGAATAATAGAGAATCTGTGCCTCGACACATTCCAGTCTCAGAGCTCTACGGACAATTCCTTCGACCTCATGGCTTGGTTTTTGCTCTGACATCCACTGTCAACTGTGGGACCTTATATAGACAAGTAGGCCTTTCTAAATAATGTCCAATCAATTTAATTTACCACAGGTGGACTCCAATCAAGTTGTAGAAACATCTCAAGGATGATCAATGGAAACAGGATTCACCTGAGCTCAATTTCGAGTCTCATAGCAAAGGGTCTGAATACTTATATGAATAAGGTATTTCTGTTTTTCATTTGGAATACATTTGCAAAAAAATATTTTTGAATATGTATGTAATGTAACAAAATGTGGAAAAAGTCAAGGGGTCTGAATACTTTCCAAAGGCACTGTATTTATGCTGTTATGTGACAGAGAATATGAGCATTTCTCAGATCGCTTGGTTGTGCGATTAAGTTGATAGACTATATTACACAGGAAAGCATCACTACAATTGTGTCATATCCTCACAGGAAATCATCCAACGTGATCCATTGTTAAGATCCCACTAATGTTGAACATCGTTACGTATCTTCACCAATAAAATGATGCTTCACTCGGTGGTTCATAAAAGGCCATGCGTGTTTGCACACCATGTATAGAGGGAGGCGGCGAGAAAAAGCTCTGTGTATACATAGGTAATGTACCATTTAGTCTTTAAATGTCAACACACACTAATTGCGTGTGTATATTAGATAAACACACGGTAGGTAAGACCTGGCAACAGCTCTTGCCAAAGTAAATACGCAGGATGGAAAACAATGATATGTGCAATAAACACCTCCCATTCAGAACCAATTGCTTTTATCAGTGGAAAAACCGCTATGCGCTATCAGCTCTCCACTCAGCGCTGTTGAACTATTTGCAACTACTCCATTGTCTTTCACTCAATTTTGTTTTCTTAGAAATGTCCGTTGATGTTTTTTACGGCTGTGATTTTTGTGTTTGGTTTTATCGTTTTAGAACTAATTGATTTTGTATCTCTTCTTTAATATCTGTTCTAGGCTCTCCCACAGATGGAGATAGCATGTACGGTATAGGCTCTCCCACAGATAGAGATAGCATGTACGGTTTAGGCTCTCCCACAGATAGAGATAGCATGTACGGTTTAGGCTCTCCCACAGATGGAGATAGCATGTACGGTATAGGCTCTCCCACAGATGGAGATAGCATGTACGGTATAGGCTCTCCCACAGATAGAGATAGCATGTACGGTTTAGGCTCTCCCACAGATAGAGATAGCATGTACGGTTTAGGCTCTCCCACAGATGGAGATAGCATGTACGGTATAGGCTCTCCCACAGATGGAGATAGCATGTACGGTATAGGCTCTCCCACAGATAGAGATAGCATGTACGGTATAGGCTCTCCCACAGATAGAGATAGCATGTACGGTATAGGCTCTCCCACAGATGGAGATAGCATGTACGGTCTAGGCTCTCCCACAGATAGAGATAGCATGTACGGTCTAGGCTCTCCCACAGATGGAGATAGCATGTACAGTATAGGCTTTCCCACAGATAGAGATGGCATGTACGGTATAGGCTCTCCCACAGATGGAGATAGCATGTACGGTATAGGCTCTCCCACAGATGGAGATAGCATGTACGGTATAGGCTCTCCCACAGATGGAGATAGCATGTACAGTATAGGCTCTCCCACAGATAGAGATAGCATGTACGGTATAGGCTCTCCCACAGATGGAGATAGCATGTACGGTATAGGCTCTCCCACAGATGGAGATAGCATGTACAGTATAGGCTCTCCCACAGATAGAGATAGCATGTACGGTATAGGCTCTCCCACAGATGGAGATAGCATGTACGGTATAGGCTCTCCCACAGATGGAGATAGCATGTACGGTATAGGCTCTCCCACAGATGGAGATAGCATGTACAGTATAGGCTCTCCCACAGATGGAGATAGCATGTACGGTATAGGCTCTCCCACAGATGGAGATAGCATGTACAGTATAGGCTCTCCCACAGATAGAGATAGCATGTACGGTATAGGCTCTCCCACAGATGGAGATAGCATGTACGGTATAGGCTCTCCCACAGATAGAGATAGCATGTACGGTATAGGCTCTCCCACAGATAGAGATAGCATGTACGGTATAGGCTCTCCCACAGATGGAGATAGCATGTACAGTATAGGCTAGATATTGACCTCTGATCATGACCACATATTTTATGGTAAATTGTGACATAGTGCAACAATCTCTAGCTCGTTGTATCTCATTTGTGGTTAAAGATCAGGGATTGTTAGCATATAACCAGAACCAACCCAGTGTTTGCTGAGTTGTGACTGCACAGCAGTTCCTTAGATACGTCAATACACTGTATGACTTGCACATTTATTTAACTAGGCAAGTCAGTTAAGAACAAATTCTTATTTACAATGACGGCCTACCAAAAGGCAAAAGGCCTCCTGCGGGGACGGGGACTGGGATTAAAAATACAATACAAATATTGGACAAAACACACATCACGATAACAGAGACACCACAACAATACATAAAGAGAGACCGTAACATGAGAACAATCATAATAGGTATTTTTCAGTCTTTACCACTGTAGATCTTTAATCAGTAATGTGATGATTTGTGATCTAGTTGTTTTGTGTGTAGCTGTTGTTTAATTTCTACCCAACAGGGGGACTCATTGGTTGGTTTTTAAATCACGTCTCCAAATAGGTAAACTGTATTAGCCCCATGTTCAGGATTATATAGACCTATTGTTTAATTTAACACCCTACTAAGGTATTAGTTTTTCCTCTTGATCATATCACAATCAACTTTAACCGGTTGAATGTAGACACAAATATACTACGTTTTTGTGTTACAATTTTCAGAAATATTGTATTAAAATATGCAAATGAGGCACTATCTCATTACATATGCACATAGTTGCATATCCCGCAAATCAATTTTTCTGGACACTGGATGAACCCAGTCTTAATATTTTCTGAATATAAGTCTGAAGAAAATATCTAACCACATAAAAGTTGATGAATGCTTCTGAAGCTGATAAATTGACTACCAAACATCTAACTTCTATTTAGACCCAATCACCATCTCTTAAAAGTAAATTACTACATATAGTTCAGTTTGTCTGTGAAACAGTAATATAGCCAGAAATTCGTTGGTGGGTGGGCCTACAGATTCTACAGGGGGGAGCCTACAGATTCTATAGGGGGGAGCCTAGAGATTCTATAGGGGGGGCCTACAGATTCTATAGGGGGGCCTACAGATTCTATAGGGGGAGCCGTACAGATTCTATAGGGGGAGCCTACAGATTCTATAGGGGGGGGGGTTACATATTCTATAGGTGGAGCCTACAGATTCTATAGGTGGAGCCTAAAGATTCTATAGGAGGAGCCTACAGATTCTATAGGGGGGGCTACAGATTCTAAAGGGGGGTACAGATTCTATAGGGGGAGCCTACAGATTCTATAGGGGGAGCCTACAGATTCTATAGGGGGGTACAGATTATATAGGGGGGTCCCCCTACATATTCTATAGGTGGAGCCTAAAGATTCTATAGGAGGAGCCTAGAGATTCTATAGGGGGAACCTACAGATTCTATAGGGGGGTACAGATTCTATAGGTATGGCCTACAGATTCTATAGAGGGGGCCTACAGATTCTATAGGGGGGGGCTACAGATTCTATAGGGGGGGTACAGATTCTATAGGTAGGGCCTACAGATTATATAGGGGGAGCCTACAGATTCTATAGGTAGGGCCTACAGATTATATAGGGGGGTACAGATTCTATAGGAGGGGGGCTACCTGCCGACCATTCTACAAATTCTGCCTCGAGGCAAAGAGAACATGTTGCAGTTTTATAGTTGATCTCATGCTATTCTACACATTTTGCCATGAGGCTGAGAAAAGATTAATGCTAAAATGTGTTGTGTGTTGCCTGTGATAAAGGCACTGGATTATGAGCGGTCTTGTTTGCTAAATGGACAACTGAAGTAGGCTGTGGCATGGAGCATATAGCCATAGAACCACAGTGACATACTGTATGCCTTAATGCAGTCATATTCTTGGCTTATCTGGGGTGTGGCTTTCAGTTATTTTTGGCCACCCATCCCATAAGAGTGAATGTCATTCCAGTGCACTGCTTACTATGAATTCTATCTGTTTGTTTTTGCATGTTTAGGTAAAAAGACAATGTCCCATTTGGAACAATGACAAGTAGAGAGCATACATTTAAAAAATATTAATTTTTGTTGCTCAATCTGATTGGGTGGGCCTGGCTCTCCGTGCCTATGAAATGCGCTTTTAATTTGTGTGATTCAATGTAGTGAGGGTTGAAATTATGGATGTATGTCCATTTTTAAAAGTGGTTAAAATCATAACACTTTGATGATGTTAGCATGTTAAAAAATATATATAATATGAATGGCCCAAAATACCATAACTCAAAATTGAAGAGTAAATGATTTTGTACTTTCTTTACTTGTGGTACCTGGTCTGGAATTGTCTCTGAAAAATAGAAAGTCAGAAGTATGACTTGACTGTCCTATATCCCATACGTTTAGTTGTTTAGAAAAGAAAATGTAACAGTCAGTCCTGACAAGTACCGCTGATTCCGAATCATTCTTGTGATGACGTTTTCAAATTGTCAATAAGTGAATTTGGACACGAGGTGCCTTTAGTGTGCTTGCTAATTTTGTTCCTTTCTGCTCTGCCGTTACCTTCGGAGGCAGAGCAGTTACTAGGACATGAAAGGGAAGTTGTATGCATCAGCAGGCAGGACGTCGTGCGTGGCTCCCCTCTCTGGCTGGAAGAGGCCTAGGAAAGCCAGGTTGGGCACTAGGTTACAATTGAAAAATAATTTGTCTTCGGGGAGGTGCTTGGGAGATTCAAGGTTAGACTAAAGGTGAAAATGGAGGTTTGACTTGGGGTGAAACTGAAGGTGCTGGGCCGTAGAGTGAAAGAAGAAGACATTTTTATGTCACCTGACATTTCATGTCACCTTGAATGTAGTTTGTACTGTAACATGATGACAGGCAGCCAGGTATAAGCCATTATTGGCATGTCTCTGTGCTCTTGGCAACAGAGCATCAGTTCTTTTACTCAGCCATGTTGGCACTGGATGAGTCCAATCAATCATGTGTTGCTGCCGAACACATCACATTCTAGGTCGTCTATTTCTGATGGATGCATGTGAATTTCAGTGTAACACTAACCTGGGGGACTGTAGGCCACACTAGGGAGAACATATGTTCTTATCATGTCTATGTACAGTGTACCTGCTCTGCTTCCTACTTATTGTATACATATACACTGAGTTCACCAAACATTAGGAACATCTTACTAATATTGAGTTGCACCCACCCCGTTTTGCCCTCAGAACAACCTCAATTCGTCGGGGCATGGACTCTACAAGGTTTCGAAAGAGTTCCACAGGGATGCTGTCCCATGTTGAATCCAATGCTTCCCACAGTCGTGTCAAGTTGGCTGGATGGCCTTTGGGTGGTGGACCATTCTTGATACTCACGGGAAACAGTTGAATGTGAAAAACCCAGCAGCATTGCAGTTCTTGACACAAACCAGTGCGCCTGGCACCTACTACCATACACCGTTCAAATCTTTGGTAACACTACTTCACACCCAGTGTCATAACATGTTATGACACGGTCCTAATGATGTCATAAAAGCTGACACAACTTGTCGTAACATGTTATAATATGGTCATACCACTGTCATGAACAATATATTTACACCTGTTGTGACATATATTGCGTTATTTTATGGCTGGTTATGACACCTACATAGGAGTGTTAAAACCCACAAAACCTACCACACAAGGCAAAAACATTCCATTACACCATAGCCTACGTGTCAACAGTATGTTTATGTTAGCAAGAAGTTTCCTTTGTTTTAAAGTTTGTTTCTTAAATCCTTTGTTGTTGTTCTAATGAGTTCTCTACAGTCATGTTTTTTTCATCATATTTGAAATAACTTTATGAACACTGTCATGAAGCGTTATGACTATCCTGTGTCACTTTACTTGGACTAAGAAAATACACTTTATAACACTCAAGAAGCCTTATAACCATCATAATCATATAAGCCAGATAGGCCTATCACTTCAGATAGCATTCAGACCCCTCTACATGTTCCACATTTTGTTACTTTACAGCTTTATGCTAACATTTATATCGTTTTTTCCCTCATCAATCTACTCACAATACACCATAATGACAAAGTAAAAACAAGTTTTGAGACATTTTTGCAAATTTATAGAAATGTCACATTTAAATAAGTACTCAGACCCTTTACTCTGTACTTTGTTGAAGCACCTTTGGCAATGATTACAGTATCGTTTCTTCTTGGGTATGACGCTACAAGCTTGGCACACCTGTATTTGGGGAGTTTCTCCCATTCTTCTCTGCAGATCCTCTCAAGATCTGTCAGGTTGGATGGGGAGCATTGCTGCACAGCTATTTTCAGGTCTCTCCAGAGATATTTGATCATGTTCAAGTCCGAGCTCTGGCTGGTCCACTCAAGGACATTCAGAGACTTGTCCCAAAGCCACTCCTGCGTTGTCTTGGCTGTGTGCTTAGGGTCGTTGTCCTGTTGGAAGGTGAACGTTCGCCCAGTCTGAGGTCCTGAGCGCTCTGGAGCAGGTTTTCATCAAGGACCTCTCTGTACTCTGTTACTTTCATCTTTGCTTCGATCCTGATTGGTCTCCCAGTCCCTGCTGCTGAAAAACATGTCCACAGCATGATGCTTCCACCACCATGCTTCACCGTAGGGATGGTGCCAAGTTTCCTCCGTACGTGATGCATGGCATTCAGGCCAAATAGTTAATTCATGGTTTCATCAGACCAGAGAATCTGAGAGTCTTTAGGTGCTTTTTGGCAAACTCCAAATGGGCTGTCAAGTGCCTTTTACTGACCAGTGGCTTCCGTCTGGCCACTCTACCATAAAGGCCTGATTGGTGGAGTGCTGCACAGATGGTTGTTCATCTGGAAAGTTCTCCCATTTCCGCAGTGGAACTCTAGAGCTCTGTCTGTGAACCATCGGGTTCTTAGTCACCTCCCTGACCAAGGCCCTTCTCTCCCGATTGCTCAGTTTGGCCAGGCGGCCAGCTCTAGGAAGAGTCTTGGTGGTTCCAAACTTCTTCTATTTAGGAATGATGGAGGCCACTGTGTTATTGGATCTTTAATGCTGCAGAAATGTTCTGGTACCCTTCCCCAGATCTGTGCCTCGACACAATCCTGTCTCGGGACTCCACAGACAATTCCTTCGACATCATGGCTTTGTTTTTGCTAACATAAACATACTGTTGATCCGTAGGCTAGAGTGTAATGGAATGTTTTGCCTTGTGTGGTAGGTTTTATGGGTTTGGACACTCTTATGTAGGTGTCATAACCAGCCATAAAATAACCCTGCTGTTGGGCTCTACTTTCACACGTGACAACATGCCACCTGCCTCAGTAATCCAGCAACCCTGCTGTTGGGCTCTACTTTCACACGTGACAACATGCCACCTGCCTCAGTAATCCAGCAACCCTGCTGTCGGGCTCTACTTTCACACGTGACAACATGCCACCTGCCTCAGTAATCTAGCAACCCTGCTGTAGGGCTCTACTTTCACACGTGACAACATGCCACCTGCCTCAGTAATCCAGCAACCCTGCTGTCGGGCTCTACTTTCACACGTGACAACATGCCACCTGCCTCAGTAATCCAGCAACCCTGCTGTCGGGCTCTACTTTCACACGTGACAACATGCCACCTGCCTCAGTAATCTAGCAACCCTGCTGTTGGGCTCTACTTTCACACGTGACAACATGCCACCTGCCTCAGTAATCCAGCAACCCTGCTGTTGGGCTCTACTTTCACACGTGACAACATGCCAGCTGCCTCAGTAATCCAGCAACCCTGCTGTCGGGCTCTACTTTCACACGTGACAACATGCCACCTGCCTCAGTAATCCAGCAACCCTGCTGTCGGGCTCTACTTTCACACGTGACAACATGCCACCTGCCTCAGTAATCCAGCAACCCTGCTGTAGGGCTCTACTTTCACACGTGACAACATGCCACCTGCCTCAGTAATCCAGCAACCCTGCTGTCGGGCTCTACTTTCACACGTGACAACATGCCACCTGCCTCAGTAATCCAGCAACCCTGCTGTCGGGCTCTACTTTCACACGTGACAACATGCCACCTGCCTCAGTAATCTAGCAACCCTGCTGTTGGGCTCTACTTTCACACGTGACAACATGCCACCTGCCTCAGTAATCCAGCAACCCTGCTGTTGGGCTCTACTTTCACACGTGACAACATGCCAGCTGCCTCAGTAATCCAGCAACCCTGCTGTCGGGCTCTACTTTCACACGTGACAACATGCCACCTGCCTCAGTAATCCAGCAACCCTGCTGTCGGGCTCTACTTTCACACGTGACAACATGCCACCTGCCTCAGTAATCCAGCAACCCTGCTGTTGGGCTCTACTTTCACACGTGACAACATGCCACCTGCCTCAGTAATCCAGCAACCCTGCTGTTGGGCTCTACTTTCACACGTGACAACATGCCACCTGCCTCAGTAATCCAGCAACCCTGCTGTCGGGCTCTACTTTCACACGTGACAACATGCCACCTGCCTCAGTAATCCAGCAACCCTGCTGTTGGGCTCTACTTTCACACGTGACAACATGCCACCTGCCTCAGTAATCCAGCAACCCTGCTGTTGGGCTCTACTTTCACACGTGACAACATGCCACCTGCCTCAGTAATCTAGCAACCCTGCTGTCGGGCTCTACTTTCACACGTGACAACATGCCAGCTGCCTCAGTAATCCAGCAACCCTGCTGTTGGGCTCTACTTTCACACGTGACAACATGCCACCTGCCTCAGTAATCCAGCAACCCTGCTGTCGGGCTCTACTTTCACACGTGACAACATGCCAGCTGTCACTTCCGGAAACAGCAGCGAGCTATGAAAGTTTCTGATTTAATTTCACTTAGTGGTACATTCATTTCACTTCATGTTTACACATTACTCAGCTCAATTTATGCTTAGAAATCAAATGTTGTACCCTCACCTTAAACCTAGTCAATGTGTCAGTTTTCCTAAAAATGTGATTTTGGCTTTGGAATTGAATTCATTATGCAGCTATTTGAGGTATGGGGTTGTGGGGATTGTAATGTGATTGTATTGTTTACACTTCTGCAACTTCTGCCAAGCTGAATGACATTTAGCACAGGTCTGAAGCTTCCTTCTAGATGGGTTGCCATGAGGTCAATTGTGTGTTGAGTGTTTGTGCTCACGTGGCTGGCATTGAGCTAGTGTTTTAGTGATGACTGTTGCTGAGAGACAGTGGCCTGTTTGCCTCTAGGTTGTAAAATGACGCGATAATGACGGTGAAAGGGTTGCCAGACTGTAGAGGTGAAGACGAGCAGAGAATGGATTTTAAATGCATCAAAGCACCAACAACAACACCATTTTCAATATGCACTTTATACCATGGACTTTATACCAAGTCCATGGTATAAAGTGCATGGTATAAAGTCCATGGCATAAAGTGTATATTGAAATGGTGTTGTTGTTGGTGCTTTGATGCATTTAAAATCCATTCTCTGCTCGTCTTCACCTCTGCAGTCTGGCAACCCTTTCACCGCCACAACCCTCTCACCATGGTCTTAATACCATGGACTTAATACCATGGACTTAATACCATGGACTTAATACCATGGACTTTATACCATGGACTTAGTACCATGGACTTAATACCATGGACTTTATGCTTTTGTTTTCGGGCTTTCGATCTACTTTCATGACAACATTCTAACCTCTTTTTAATGTCTACATTGGAGAAGAAAATGTCATGTAAATCCAGACGATTTAAATATGACTTATAATATTATACATAAATATTTTATTACTTCTACGAAACTCAGCTCTTAATACTTTTGAAGATGAGGACTGAAAAAGTATACATAATGTAGAGAGTAAAGAGATCTGTCTGTCATTTCTGAAGCGAGCTTTGGTGCGATAGTTACAGAGATAGAGATGGACTGTACTGTTGGCTCTATGACAAGGTCTCTATGACATTTCCTGACTACATCAGACATGCTCTAGCTTGCTAGGGTTGGGCTAATATCGTACCGTACGTTTAATGACCTGGAAACCTTTTAAGGTTTATGACACATGGGTGCTGGCCAAATTGAACATGCTCACTATAAACTGATGTAACAGCCAGTAAGTGGCACATTTTCTTTGATCATTATATTTTACGGGTTTTGATTGGATGCATCAATTATGCAAATCAGTAACACAAAATAAAAACTTGAAACAGATAGAATTGTATGAATTATGTTCATATGCTTTGAGATGCTTCAAATACATTAGATCGAGTACATAAAACCAAAATGTTAAACCATCGAGCATATGTCTTTGATAAGCCTGTTGAGGATATGCTAACCAGGAAGTAAGCATTAAATTATGCAACACAACTTCAATGTTAGCAGCAATCCGAGGAATGTATATACATTTGACAAAACCCATTACTCCTCATGAAAAGGGGATGTAATTTGCGTCTCACTATGTAGCAGGAGAATACGGCTAACCATGATGAATGATGGTCTAAATTTAGCGCCCCCTGGGACTGTACCTCGGCTCCGATGAAAGATGCTGTACATGCGTCAAGACATCAGGGTTCAGGTCTAAATGGGTTTATAGGAATAATTGAGACACAGCATTACGGCCACATTTTCATTTATTCAGCACATGATAATAGCTTAGTAGGACAGGCTGGTAGATGGTGCAGGCCTACATTACATTATATTATGTTATGTTACATTATATTACACAGCTCTAGTTTGGAGTGGCAAACCTAACTAGGTTAAGTTTCGTCAACTCAGAATTGTGTATTTATTATCAACTCAGTATTTTTCTCATCCACATATTGTGAATACTGTTGATTAAATGTCTTAAACACTTTTTATAATTTGATCAAGATGCTGGGCCCAAGAAATCTTGCAATAATTTGCTTTGACACATACCTTAATTGATTCAGAACATTTGAATCCAAAATCCAAAACTATTAAACACAAAGAAACAAGGGTAGACAATAAGGATATATGAGTGTTTCTCTTCCAGTAGGGAGTGTTTCACCTCTAGGGAGTGTTTCTGCTCTCCTCGAGGGGGGATTGACGCAGGCAGAGCTCTGTCGTGACGCAGTGCCCTGTGGGGTGTGAACGCTCAGCTAGTCCACAGGGCTACGTTCAACAACGCCAGGAAGGAAACATGTGGAGCATCTGCTTTCACTCACAGACAGTTTTTAATCGCACTTCCCATTCTCAGTAACTGAAGTTGCACCCTATTTCCTATAAAGTTTAATACTTTTGAAAAAGGCCTCGTCAAAAGTAGTGCGCTCTGTGGAAATAAGCCTGCCATTTGGGACACACAGGAGACGGAGGTCTTAAAGTGTTAGTCTGTAGCTGGGTGGTGAGAGGCAGTGTAAGTCTGTAGCTGGGTGGTGAGAGGCAGTGTTAGTCTGTAGCTGGGTGGTGAGAGGCAGTGTTAGTCTGTAGCTGGGTGGTGAGAGGCAGTGTTAGTCTGTAGCTGGGTGGTGAGAGGCAGTGTAAGTCTGTAGCTGGGTGGTGAGAGGCAGTGTTAGTCTGTAGCTGGGTGGTGAGAGGCAGTGTTAGTCTGTAGCTGGGTGGTGAGAGGCAGTGTTAGTCTGTAGCTGGGTGGTGAGAGGCAGTGTTAGTCTGTAGCTGGGTGGTGAGAGGCAGTGTTAGTCTGTAGCTGGGTGGTGAGAGGCAGTGTTAGTCTGTAGCTGGGTGGTGAGAGGCAGTGTTAGTCTGTAGCTGGGTGGTGAGAGGCAGTGTTAGTCTGTAGCTGGGTGGTGAGAGGCAGTGTTAGTCTGTAGCTGGGTGGTGAGAGGCAGTGTTAGTCTGTAGCTGGGTGGTGAGAGGCAGTGTTAGTCTGTAGCTGGGTGGTGAGAGGCAGTGTTAGTCTGTAGCTGGGTGGTGAGAGGCAGTGTTTGGATAACATACTGTGGATAACATACTGTGGATAGCATACTGTGGATAGCATACTGTGGATAGCATACTGTGGATAGCATACTGTGGGTAGCATACTGTGGGTAGCATACTGTGGGTAGCATACTGTGGGTAACATACTGTGGGTAGCATACTGTGGGTAGCATACTGTGGGTAACATACTGTGGGTAACATACTGTGGATAGCATACTGTGGGTAGCATACTGTGGGTAGCATACTGTGGGTAACATACTGTGGGTAGCATACTGTGGGTAACATACTGTGGGTAACATACTGTGGGTAACATACTGTGGGTAACATACTGTGGGTAGCATACTGTGGGTAACATACTGTGGGTAACATACTGTGGGTAACATACTGTGGATAGCATACTGTGGGTAGCATACTGTGGGTAGCATACTGTGGGTAACATACTGTGGATAGCATACTGTGGGTAACATACTGTGGCTAGCATACTGTGGATAGCATACTGTGGGTAGCATACTGTTGTTTCCCATCCTGTCTTTAAAAGACATAGACCCATAAGCCTTACTAACAATGTGTTTCCTTGGGAACTAACCCTGGCAGTGTATTCTCCTGTGATTTTCAGGTTAAAAAAACTGTCTTTTGAGAGGTAAACAAGACAAAAATTCTCGAGCAGAATGATCACTGTCTTTTCTGTCGGGCTGTAGGCTCTACTGTGCCTTCAGTGCTTTTTCCTGAGACAATAATACAAACGGTGTAATTACAAAAATAATGGCGCCAAAGGAGATGGCTGCCATTTTACGATCCCGTAACCAGTTGTGTTATTGTGTATGTTTTTTCACATTATTTGTAACTGATTTTGTTCATATTTGTAAACAACAGCTGGTGCACGAACTCTAAGGAAGTCTCGAGGTTTTGCTCGCCTGAGGTAGAGTATCTCATGATAAGCTGTAGACCACACTATTTACCAAGAGAGTTTACATCTATATTTTTCATAGCTGTCTATATACCACCGCAGAACGATGCTGGCACTAAGACCGCACTCAATGAGATGTATACGGCCATAAGCAAACAGGAAAATGCTCATCCAGAGGCGGCGCTCCTAGGGGACGGGGACTTTAATGCAGGGAAACTCATCAGTTTTACCTCATTTCTATCAACATGTTAAATGTGTAACCAGTGGGAAAAAAACTTGAGACCCCCTTTACTCCACACACAGAGCTCTCCCTCACTCTCCATTTGGCAAATCTGACCATAATTCTATCCTCCTGATTCCTGCTTACAAGCAAAAACTAAAGCAGGAAGCACCAGTGACTCGGTCAAGAAGAAAGTGGTCAGATGAAGGAGTACACCACATCAGTCACTGGCTTCATCAATAAGTGCATCGATGACGTCATCCCAGTGAGCATACGTACATACCCCAACCAGAAGCCATGGATTACAGGCAACATCCTCACTGAGCTAAAGCTGCCACTTTCAAGGAATGGGACTCTAACCCGGAAGCTTATAAGAAATCCCACTATGCCCTCCGATGAACCATCAAACAGGCAAAGCGTCAATACAGGACTAAGATTGAATCATACAACACCGGCTCCAATGCTCGTCGGATGTGGCAGGACTTGCAAAATATTACAGACTACAAAGGGAAGCACAGGCACGAGGTGCCCAGTGACACGAACCTACCAGACCAGCTAAATGACTTCTATGTTCACTTCGAGGGAAGTAACACTGAAACATGCATGAGAGCAGCAGCTGTTCCAGATGACTGTGTGATCACGCTCGCCGTAGCCGATGTGAGTAAGACTTTAAACAGGTCAACATTCACAAGGAGGCCGCAGGGCCAGATGGATTACCAGGACATGTACTCCGAGCATGCGCTGACCTACTGGCAAGTGTCTTCACTGACATTTTCAATCTGTTCCTGACTTAGTCCGTAAAAGCAACATGTTCCAAGCAGACCACCATATTCCCTGTGCCCACGAACACTAAGGTAACCTGCCTTAATGACTACCGACCCGTAGAAGGGGACTGTTATATGACTGTGATAGAGACGGAGATATGACGTGATAGAGGCGGTGATAGAGGCGGTGATAGAGGCGGTGATAGAGGCTCAAATCAAAATGTTTTCGTCACATGCTTTGTGTAGATTAACAGTGTAGGAGACTGTGATTTGCGCAGTGGCGATTTTGCCCCTTGGTGGGGCAAACTTATACATGTTTTATTAGATGCATGCCAGCAAAGCCACTACACAACCCAACACTAAACAATGCATTAATTGCACTATAATGGTGACAAACGGTACCCACAAACTGTTAGGACCCTTACCTTACTGTCCCAACACCTTACCACTGCTACACTTGGCTGTCAGCAGAGCCTTACCTGGCAGCGAAACAGTTTATTCAGCTTAATTTACTGCCTTTTAAAAAAACATAGCTAATATGGCTGACTTGCTTGAACAAATGTGGTTTCTACTGACAATTGAGATGTACAAACTATGGCATAAGGGGACAATGCGATCCGTAATTTCGATTAAGAAATTAATGAGAGAGCTTGGACGGACGTAGTCAATATGACTATTTGTTCAGCACATTTGAAATGTACGGTGACAGAATTCAGAACATGAAAGAACATACTGTTCTTACAGTATTCTCCATCTACACCAAGTCAGAACCATAGGATAAATAAAGGGGGCAGATAAGCAGACAATGAAAGCTCTTACAATATTCGATGATGACATTTCTCTTAAATAGGCTATAGATTACATGTGCACCACCAAGTCATACCAATAGGCTAAGTTATGAGATTAAAAGGGATCAAATTATTAGGATGAGGCACTAACAGCGTACTACACAACACACACTTAGTATTACTTTATTAGCTACAATATACATATCTCCCTGGCATATTACATAATTCATACAGCAACATACAATACATTTTTAGACTCACCTTGTTGTGCTGTGCTCATTTGAACAGGAAGGAGGCGCGACGGTGCTTAGTGGACAAATTTTGTCATCAAACTTTGTCATCAAAGCTTGTCATTCTCTGGATTTATTGTGCTTTCAAGACAACTGAAAAACAAGGTGAAATCATGACGTCAGTGATCTTAATAAATAAAAAGAGGCCCAAGTTCCGGACTTTGAATTCCGAGTTGGATGACCGTTCCAAACGTATTTTCCCAGTCGGAGCTTGTTTTTTTCTGACTTTCCAGTTGTCTTGAATGCACTGAAGTCTGAGATTTCCCAGGTCCGTGTTTCCAGTTGTTTTTAACGTGGCAGAAGTCATGCTGGATTGACAGCATGGCCAAAGTTGAATGTTTATCCTTTTAAGCTTGGAAAAGAGACCATTAAACCCAGACTTTGACCAAACACCCACTCCACTGAATAGCAGGCTAGTGATTGCTATGCAATGCATGCAGTTAGCCACTGATTCCTTACAAACCACTCATTGTTGAATTTGCGATTTCCAACTTTGCGATTTCCAACTTGATGTGTAATGTCTATGTCCAATGGCCGATGAGCACCGATACGTTTATCTATAATTTCTCTTAATAATTTCTCTTCATATGACAAGAATTGAAAAGGATTTGCCAGTAGATTGTCGAATTGATTCATGACTGCTAGCTTTTTAGCTAAGATTTTAGAGCTTTTTATGTCTCTATTTTGGTTTGGTCAATGTGTGATTTGGGTGGGCATTCTATGTTCTTTTTTCTATATTTTTGTATTTCTTTGTTTTGGCCGGGTATGGTTCTCAATCATTGACAGCTGTCTATCGTTGTCTCTGTTTGGGAACCATACTTAGGTTGCTTTTTTCCACATGGTTTTTGTGGATAGTGTTTTGCACCTTACAGGACGGTTTCGGTTATTCTCTTAGTTATTTTTGTTATAGTGTTCAGTTCCAATAAAAATAATAAACACTTACCACGCTGCGCTTTGGTCCGATGATTCCTCTTCCTCTTCTTCAGACGACGAATACCGTTACATATGACATGATCAGTCAAGGCTACTGTAGATATTTTATCAGTGGCCAATGGCCTTGAGACTTCTTGATGGGCACTACTATTGGAACTTTATGGCAGCACCCAAGGGGCTTTGTATGTTTGTATGCAGCTTTATTAATTCAAGTATTATTATTTATTTTTTGCAAACTGATATGTGACACGTATTAATGCCAAAATAGCATGCAAAACAGGTTGTGCTCAAAACAGGTGGCGCTCTGACCGGTGTGTGTGTGTGTGTGTGTGTGTGTGTGTGTGTGTGTGTGTGTGTGTGTGTGTGTGGGGCATGGGAGTTGAAGTTTCCAGCAGAGAGCAGCTGCTGTGGGGAGTCTGCATTCTCTCACAGTTCACGCACCATCTGCCTGCACACCATCTGCCTCCCTGGGGTTCACCAGCATCTTCCAGCTTCCTGGGGTTCCCCATGGTACCATGTTTCAGCTTCCTGGGGTTCCCCATGGTATCATGTTTCATCTTCCTGGGGTTCCCCATAACACCATGTTCCAGCTTCCTGGTGTTCCCCATGGTACCATGTTCCAGCTTCCTGGTGTTCCCCATGGTATCATGTTTCATCTTCCTGGGGTTCCCCATGGTATCATGTTTCATCTTCCTGGGGTTCCCCATAACACCATGTTCCATCTTCCTGGTGTTCCCCATGATATCATGTTTCCGCTTCCTGGTGTTCCCTATGGTACCATGTTCCTACTTCCTGGTGTCCCCCATGGTACCATGTTCCATCTTCCTGGTGTTCCCCATGGTATCATGTTTCAGCTTCCTGGTGTTCCCCATGGTACCATGTTTCAGCTTTCTGGGTTTCCACATGGTACCATGTTCCAGCTTCTCAGTTCACATCATCAAAGTACTATACTGTGTCTTTTCCTTCCTGAAATAGCTGGGTATCTGCTGGGAATCTACACAGGGTATCTAGGTCAATATCTGGTATCTGGATAAATAGCTGGGTATCTAGGTAAATGTCTGTGTACCTGGGTAAATAGCTGGCTATCTGGGTAAATAGCTGGCTATCTGGGCAAATAGCTGGGTATCTGGGTATCTAGGTACATAGCTGGCTATCTGGGCAAATAGCTGGATATCTGGGTAAATAGCTGGGTATCTGGGCAAAGAGCTGGGTCTCTGGGCAAAGAGCTGGGTCTCTGGGCAAAGAGCTGGGTCTCTGGGCAAAGAGCTGGGTCTCTGGGAAAAGAGCTGGGTCTCTGGGCAAAGAGCTGAGTCTCTGGGCAAAGAGCTGGGTCTCTGGGAAAATAGCTGGGTCTCTGGGAAAATAGCTGGGTCTCTGGGTAAATATAACTGTATCTGGGTAAATAGCTGGGTATTTGGGTAAATAGCTGGGTATCTGGGTCAATGGCACTGTATCTGGGTGATTTGCTGGGTATCTGCACATGCTGTAGCTGTTTGTCCCCCTGTGACAGCAGAGCCACTGGCACTTTGTAAGCCACTGTGCGTATATATTCTATTCTATTATAATATACGCCAGTGTGTTTTTCAGTACTGGTCCTGGAAATATCAATGGCTCCTGTTCATAATGTTTGATGTTTACCACATTTGAAGGAAATATTATGCTCTTTCAACTGGTATGGTTAGAAAGTAAGAGGGAATGTCCACACCAGTCTTCGTGTCTGGTTACCTTTCCATGGCTGTGACTGACAAGTCTGGTTACCTTTCCATGGCTGTGACTGACGAGACTGGTTACCTTTCCATGGCTGTGACTGATGAGTCTGGCTTCCTTTCCATGGCTGTGACTGAGGAGTCTGGTTACCTTTCCATGGCTGTGACTGACGAGTCTGGTTACCTTTCCATGGCTGTGACTGACGAGTCTGGTTACCTTTCCATGGCTGTGACTGATGAGTCTGGTTACCTTTCCATGGCTGTGACTGATGAGTCTGGTTACCTTTCCATGGCTGTGACTGACGAGTCTGGCTTCCTTTCCATGGCTGTGACTGATGAGTCTGGTTACCTTTCCATGGCTGTGACTGACGAGTCTGGCTTCCTTTCCATGGCTGTGACTGATGAGTCTGGTTACCTTTCCATGGCTGTGACTGATGAGTCTGGTTACCTTTCCGTGGCTGTGACTGATGAGTCTGGTTACCTTTCCATGGCTGTGACTGATGAGTCTGGTTACCTTTCCATGGCTGTGACTGATGAGTCTGGTTACCTTTCCATGGCTGTGACTGACGAGTCTGGCTACCTTTCCATGGCTGTGACTGATGAGTCTGGTTACCTTTCCATGGCTGTGACTGACGAGTCTGGTTACCTTTCCATGGCTGTGACTGATGAGTCTGGTTACCTTTCCGTGGCTGTGACTGATGAGTCTGGTTACCTTTCCATGGCTGTGACTGACGAGTCTGGCTACCTTTCCATGGCTGTGACTGATGAGTCTGGTTACCTTTCCATGGCTGTGACTGACGAGTCTGGCTTCCTTTCCATGGCTGTGACTGATGAGTCTGGTTACCTTTCCGTGGCTGTGACTGATGAGTCTGGTTACCTTTCCATGGCTGTGACTGATGAGTCTGGCTACCTTTCCATGGCTGTGACTGATGAGTCTGGTTACCTTTCCATGGCTGTGACTGATGAGTCTGGCTACCTTTCCATGGCTGTGACTGATGAGTCTGGCTACCTTTCCATGGCTGTGACTGATGAGTCTGGTTACCTTTCCATGGCTGTGACTGCCGAGTCTGGTTCTCCTTCCTTGTTTATCTATCAGTGCCTGGGATTCTACCCATATACTCCTTAATAAAGATATTCTCCTTTACTTCTGTATACTTTTTAGCCAGTAGTTCTGAATGTAGCACTCACAAGCTTAAAGTGGCCCCCCCAAACATATTTTTTTTACTCATCACATATGCTGCTGCTACTGTTCATTGTCTATCCTGTTGCCTAGTCACTTTCTTACTAGTTATATGTACATACACTATATATATATATATATATATATATATATATATATATATATATATATATAAGTATGTGGACACCCCTTCAAATGAGTGGATTCGGCTATTTCAACACGTTGCTGACGTGAATAAAATAGAGCACACGGCCATGCAATCTCCATAGACAAACATTAACAGTAGACTGGCCTTACTGAAGAGCTCGGTCACTTTCAACATTGCACCGTCATAGTATGCCACTTTTCCAAAAAGTCAGTTCCTGTAAGAGCTGTTATTGTGAAGTGGAAACATCTAGGATCAACAACGGCTCAGCCACGAAGTGGTAGGCTACACAAGCAACGAGTGCTGAACGGCGCAGAGCGTAAAAATCATCTGTCCTCGGTTGCAACACTCACTACCGAGTTCCAAACTGCATCTGGAAGCAACGTGAGCACAATAACTGTTAGTCAGGAGCTTCATGAAATGGGTTTCCATGGCTGAGCAGTCGCACACAAGCCTAAGATCACCATGCGCAATGCCAAGCATTGGCTGAAGTGGTGTAAAGCTCGCCACCATTGGACTCTGGAGCAGTGGAAACGCGTTCTCTGAAGTGATGAATCACGCTACATCATCTGACAGTCCAATGTACGAATCTAGGTTTGGCGGATGCCAGGAAAATGCTACTTGACCGAATACATAGTGCCAACTGTAAAGTTGTTTTTCATGGTTCGGTCTAGGCCCCTTACTTCCAGTGAAGGGTAATCTTAACGCTATAGCATACAATGACGTTCTAGACCAGTGGTTCCCAAGCTTTTCATAGTTCCGTACCCCTTCAAACATTCAACCTCCAGCTGCATACCCCCTCTAGCACCAGGGTCAGCTGTACCCCCTCTAGCACCAGGGTCAGCTGTACCCCGTCTAGCACCAGGGTCAGCGCACTCTCAAATGTTGTTTTTTTGCCATCATTGTAAGCCTGCCTCACACACACTAAGTGATGCTTTCATTCTTTTCCCCAGGAAAGATGAGAACCGCCCATAAGCGAGAACCTCTGCTCATCCTAACATTGCAGTGACACTAAGCAGAAACAACCCGTCGGTCTAGCTGAGTGAAGGACACTCGTTTAGAAAATGGGTGTGTAGATATTGTTACAACAGACAAGGGTCGAGGGGTCACAGGAAAATCACAGGAGCATGCCAAAAAGACATGCGGAGACACAAGTCCAATATGATTTTGAAACAGGTGCTGTTATTGTCTTCTAAAACCATTTAGGTATTGGCCTTCCAAAGGTCTAAAGCACATACTATTAGCTATATTCACTAATTATAGATATGTAACATAAAATTATCATCCGTAAACGACGTAGTGCATCACAACATAATGTCTTGTGAATTGGTGTTCCTTAAAATATACATATGAATTGGGTATCGTGAAGCTTGGATTGAATGTCTCAGGTGCTCTTGAGCATTTCTACTGACCAGCGGTATCACTCAATGTTATTGACATGCGTTTCGTAAGCTTGAGCTATTTTGCTAAGTGTTTATTTTCATTGTCATCCAATCCTAGAATATATGTCCGATGAGAGGTCCAAAACGATATGGATCATCACGCACAGCCAAAACACACACACACACACACACACACACACACACACACACACACACACACACACACACACACACACACACACACACACACACACACACACACACACACACACACACACACACACACACACACAACAATCCAGTACAAATCCAATGGAGCAATAGCCAGGATAAGGTTAATCGCATTATCAATGTGATTTGTTCTCTTCCTAGAAAGGGCTATAAGTCATGGAGAGACTCTAGAAAGAGGGGCTTTAATTCACGGAGAGAGCCTGGAAAGAGGGGCTATAATTCATGGAGAGAGTCTGGAAAGAGGGGCTATAGGTCATGGAGAGACTCTAGAAAGAGGGGCTATAAGTCATGGATAGAGTCCAAAAAGAGGGGCTATAGGTCATGGAGAGAGTCTAGAAAGAGGGGCTATATGTCATGGAGAGAGTCTGGAAAGAGGGGCTATATTTCATGGAGAGAGCCTGGAAAGAGGGGCTATATTTCATGGAGAGAGCCTGGAAAGAGTGGCTATATTTCATGGAGAGAGCCTGGAAAGAGGGGCTATATTTCATGGAGAGAGCCTGGAAAGAGGGGCTATATTTCATGGAGAGAGCCTGGAAAGAGGGGCTATATTTCAAGGAGAGACTCTAGAAAGAGGGGCTATAAGTCATGGAGAGACTCTAGAAAGAGGGGCTATAAGTCATGGAGAGACTCTAGAAAGAGGGGCTATAAGTCATGGAGAGACTCTAGAAAGAGGGGCTATAAGTCATGGAGAGACTCTAGAAAGAGGGGCTATAAGTCATGGAGAGACTCTAGAAAGAGGGGCTATAAGTCATGGAGTGAGCCTGGAAAGCGTCACCACCAGTGGCCTCACTACAGCCTCGCTGTGACGCCATTAATTAAATGTGTTGACTTCAGCGGCCTCCCAAATGGCGGCCTATTCCCTATGTAATGCACTACTGTTGGACAGGGCCCATAGAGTTCTGGTCAAAAGTAGTGCACTATTTAGGGAAAATAGTGCCATTTGGGACAGTACCCAAGTCAGCTCATTTAAATAATGGCGTTTGGGACGCTGCCGAAGTCAACACATTTAATTAATGGCGTCTGGGACGCAGGCGAAGTCAGCACATTTAAATAATGGTGTTTGGGACGCAGACTTACCGTTCAGATCAGATGGAGGTGAATCAGGTCGTATTGCATTACATACTGTCTAGGGCCCATGGATATTACACCACGACCTGTCTCATGTTGAAAGGCCACAGAGCCTTTGGGGTCACATTGCAAACTGCATAATTTTATTCCAATTTAGTCACGGACTAGGCAATAGGTGTATTAGCTTATTGAATAATAATTGGTCTTGTGGGAGCTTTGACACACATTGCTGATACTCTTCTCTCTCACAACACGTATGCGCAAGTGTGTGTATGCGCCGCACTCACACAAACACGTATGCACACACACAGAGGGGGAGAAGGGGAGCGGGGGCGGGCGGCGGATGCGGTTACACTGAGTGTGTGTTTGTGTGTGTGTGTTTGTGAGAAATTCTAAGGCTATGACCCAAAGAAATGACATGTGAACTTTACAACCCATTCTACAAAAATATTCAAAAGGGACCCAGTGTTAGTGGACGTACCTGTACCTGATACTAGAACCCACCTGTCTGATAGGAATATGACTGCTTGTGGTTGATCAGTGTACACTGAACCCTCTCCTGTCCTCTCCACTGTCCTCTCCCTAATCCTCTCCCTTGTCCTCCCTTGTCCTCTCCGTTGTCCCCTCCGCTGTCCTCTCCCCTGTCCTCTCTGTTGTCCTCTCTGTTGTCCTCTCTGCTGTCCTCTCTGCTGTCCTCTCCGCTGTCCCCTCCGTTGTCCTCTCCGTTGTCCTCTACGCTGTCCCCGCCCCTGCCCTCTCCATTGTCCTCTCCCCTGTCCTCTCCGTTGTCCTCTCTGCTGTCCCCTGTCCTCTCCATTGTCTTCTCCCCTGTCCTCTGTGCTGTCCCCTCCGCTTTCCCCTCCCCTGTCCTCTCCATTGTCCTCTCCCCTGTCCTCTCTGCCGTCCCCTCCCCTGTCCTCTCCATTGTCCCCTCCTCTGAATGATTATTTTGATATGTCTATTATATTATGGTACAAGATATATTACATTCTGTACACTCTTGGAAACGAAGGTGCTATCTAGAACCTAAAAGGGTTCTTCTGCTGCCCCAATAGGAGAACCCTTTGAAAAACCCATTTTCAGTACAGTTAGAACACTTTTGGTTCTAGGTAGAACCCTTTTGGGTTCCATGTAAAACCCTTTCCACATAGGGTTATACATGGAACCCAAAAGGGTTCTTCCTGGAACCCAAAAGGGTTCTACCCTAAACTACCCTAAACACCTACTAAACACAGTAAATGTTATTAAACACAGTAAATGTTACTAAATAATGTAAATGTTACTAAACACAGTAAATATTACTAAATAATGTAAATGTTACTAAACACAGTAAATATTACTAAATAATGTAAATGTTATTAAAGAATGTAAATGTTACTAAACACAGATGAAATGTTACTAAACACAGATGAAATGTTACTAAACACAGTAAATGTTACTCAACACAGTAAATGTTACTAAACACAGTAAATGTTACTAAACACAGTAAATGTTACTAAACACAGTAAATGTTACTAAACACAGTAAATGTTACTAAACACAGTAAATGTTATTAAAACACAGTAAATGTCTTTGGGACTACGTTGAGGGCTGGTAAAGGAGTCCCAGACAGTGCAATGTATCAACAAGACACATGCAACTTGTTTTGCATCTTCATGGCCACTTTTCTACACATTTTCCATGGTTTGCTCAGTTGTTTATCCAAGTGTATAAAAATAAAAGCATAATAAAACGGGTGCAAACAGGCACATATTACTGGTTGCTGTTCTGTAGATATCTGTCAGTCATTTATTTCTCTTTCTCCCCTTTTAGGTAAGTAAAACTGTGCTTCTGTAGATATCTGTCAGTCATTTATTTCTCTTTCTCCCCTTTTAGGTAAGTAAAACTGTGCTTCTGTAGATATCTGTCAGTCATTTATTTCTCTTTCTCCCCTTTTAGGTAAGTAAAACTGTGCTGGAAGAGGAGCGGTGTCGATGTCGTTGATTATGTGCATTGTAAGGTAACATTTCTAACCATTACTTGAAAATGGCCAATGAAATAATATCCAGTTCCTCATAAGAAAGTTAGCTGATTATGACATCTGTTTGATTAGGTTCATCTGTCATACACATTACTGAATGAATAGCAAACATGAATAGCATCTCAAATCGCCTACCTGTATGATGCTGTACTGTACTGTATTATTTAATTTTTCCCTGATGGCACCGTACTGTATGACCACTATTTTGTGTGCTCCAACGCAACTTTGCCATTTTGTGATTCCTTTGGCATTTATTTTTTTTGTATCTGCTATCATTCTTTTAACAGACAATAACTTTGGAACATCAGATCTGCAGTTTTTTATTTACTTATTTTATTTCAACCTTTATTTAACTAGGCAAGTCAGTTAAGATCAAATTGTTATTTACAATGATGGCCTACACCGGCCAAACCCGGAAGACACTGGGCAATTGTGCGCCACCCTATGGGACTCTCAATCACGGCCGGTTTTGATACAGCCTGGAATCAAACCAGGTGTCTGTAGTGACGCCTCTAGCACTAAGATGCAGTGCCTTAGACTGCTGCGCCACTCGGGCATCCGCAATGGGCCCTTTCTGTAATTCCAACCCAATTTTTGGGGTATCCAAGAGGAAACACCATAGTTACAGAGGCAAGAGAGGAGGAGTCCTAACAAGATTAATGTGGAGGAAAACCAGCCACCTCTTCCCAACATTCTATTGGCCAATGTACAGTCTCTTGATACCAACGAGACTCTCGTAACTGCAATATTATCAATGTTTCCTGAAACATGGCTTTCGGACAAGATAGCCCCCATGGATGTTTGAGGCTATAAACAAGCCCTGTACAGTTGCCAGCGATTTTAATTCCGCGTCATTAGGAGAGGTGACGCCAAACTTCCAGCAAGAAGTATTTTTCACCACTAGGGGGCGATATAGTCCTAGACCACTGTTACTCTACCCACAAGCAAGCATAGAAGGCCTTCCCTCGTCCCCCATTCGGCAAATCAGATCACGATGTCGTACTCCTGCTTCCTGTTTACAAGCAGAAGCTCAAACTTGAAGTACCTGTGACTCGCTCCGTTCAGAAATGGTCATCAGAATCAAAGATTATGCTGCAGGACTGCTAGAGACACTGGCGATAACACCGTCGAGGTAACCACCTCCATCACCGGCTTCATTAGGAAATGCATCGGTGACATTGTCCGCACAGTGAAGGTTCGCTGCATCCCCAATCAAAAGCCCTGGATTAACATAGAGTTTGACACTAAGCTAAAGGACAGGGATACCGCACACAGGGCTATCACAGACAACCCTAAGGCTACGGCTGAGGACAGGAAAAAGTAGAAAAAGTCCCCCTATGATCTCCGCAAAGTCATCTAACGAGCAAAAGGACAATGTAGGACTAAGGTGTAATCATATTTTCACAGGCTCCGATGCCCACGGCATGTGGCAGGGGCACGAGTCCATTACAGACTACAAAAGGAAGACCCAGCCGTAATAACAACACCATGCCTCGCGTAAGGGCCCCCGCTGACCCAGAGGACTGGGTGATCTCGCTCTCCGAGGCCGCCGCCAGTAAGGTCTTTAATCAGGTCAACACTCGCAAGGCCGAACGGGATTCCAGAGCGCATTCTCAGAGCATGCACAGAACATCTGGCAGGCATATTCACAGTCATTTTCAACCTCTCCTTGTCCCAGTCTGTAATCCCCATTTGTCTTAAACTGACTACCATCATTCCTGTTCCCAAGAACTCTAAGGCTTCACGCCACAATGACTACCGCCCTGTAACACACATCTATAATCATGAAGTGCTTTGAAAGTCTGGTTATGACATACATCAACTACATCTCAGACACCCTAGACCCATTCGAATTTGCATACCTCCCCAAAAGATCCATAGACTACGCAATCTCAAATGCACTCCACATTGCCCTGCCACCTAGATAAGAGGAATACCTATGTGAGAATGCTGCTCATTGACCACAGCTCAGCGTTCAACACCATTGTCCCCGCTAAGCTTGTCACCAAGCTTTAAACCCTGTGACTGAACACCTCTCTCTGCAACTGGATCCTGGACTTCCCGATGGGCAGACCCCAGGTGGTAAGGGTAGGCAACATCACCTCCACCACGCTGACTCTCAACCAGGGGGGCCCACAGGGGTGTGTCCTTAGTCCCCTCCTGTATTCCCTGTTCACCCACGACGTGGCCACTCACAACTCCAACACCATCGTCATGTTTGCTGACGACACGATGGTGGTAGGCCTGATCACCGGCGACAATGAGACAGCCTTCAAGGAGGAGGTCAGTGGCCTGTCAGGGTGGTGCTGGGACAACAATTTATCCCACAATGTCAGTAAAACCAAGGAGCAAATCGTGGATTGACGGAAACGGGAAGGAAAACACACCCCTATCCACATCGACGGAGCTGCAGTGGAGTGGGTTGAGAGATTCAAGTTGTGTCCAAATCACCAAGGATTTAATACACACACGTGGTGTCGTGAAGAATTCGCGAAAGCGCCTCTTCCCCATCAGGAGGTTGAAAAGGTTGGACATTAAAAAAATCTTAACAAAGTTCTACAGCTGCAACATTTAGAGCATCTTGACTGGCTACATCACCGCTTGGTATGCAGACAGCACCGCCCTCGACCGCCTGTCGCTACACCGCCCTCGACCGCATGGCGCTACACCGCCCTCGACCGCCTGGCGCTACACCGCCCTCGACCGCATGGCACTACACCGCCCTCGACCGCCTGGCACTACACCGCCCTCGACCGCATGGCACTACACCGCCCCCGACCGCATGGCACTACAGAGGGTGGAGCCGACAGCCCAGGAATCACTTGGGCCGAGCTCCCTGCCATCCAGGACCTCTATTTCAGGCGGTATGAAAGGCCTGGAAAATCGTTAAAGACTCCAGCCACCCAAGCCATAGACTGTTCTCTCTGCTTGCGCACGGCAAGCGGTACCGGTACATCAAGTCTGACACCAACAGGCTCCTGAACAACTTCTATCCCCAAACCATAATACTGCTAAATAGCTAACTAAATGGCTACACAATCTGAGTTGACCGTTGTATTTTATTTTTGCACTGTCTCTATGCACACGCACGCACACTTTATTTGTTCACACCCACATAACATGCACACACAGGTATACTGACTCAACCCACTCACATACAATCATCATATACGCTACTGCTACTCTGTTTATCAAATATCCTGATGCCTAGTCACCTTACCCCCATACATATCTACCTCTATCACTCCAGTATCCCTGCACATTGTAAATATGTTACTGGAACTGACTGACCCTGTATATGGTATACTTACTTACTTTATCGTGTTCTTCTTATTTTTATTTATTGTGTTTTTGTTCAACGTTATGTTATTTTTACTACTACATGGATATTGATTACTGCATTGTTGGGTTTAGAGCATTTCACTGTACTTGTGCACTTGACATTAAAACTTAAAACATATTAGTGACTAACACTCAATACTTTAAATTTTAATCATTTAGCAGATGCTCTTACCCAGAGCAATTAGGGTTAAGTGCCTTGCTCAATGGCACGTCAACAGATTTTTCATCTAGTCAGCTCGGGAATTCTAACCAGCAACATTTCAGTTACTGGCCCAACGCTCAGTTATTACCACTCAGTACATAGGCAGTCACTAGCACTCAGTACATAGGCAGTCACTAGCACTCAGTACATAGGCAGTCACTAGCACTCAGTACATAGGCAGTCACTAGCACTCAGTACATGGGCAGTCACTAGCACTCAGTACATAGGCAGTCACTAGCACTCAGTACATAGGCAGTCACTAGCACTCAGTACATAGGCAGTCACTAGCACTCAGTACATAGGCAGTCACTAGCACTCAGTACATAGGCAGTCACTAGCACTCAGTACATAGGCAGTCACTACCACTCAGTACATAGGCAGTCACTACCACTCAGTACATAGGCAGTCACTACCACTCAGTACATAGGCAGTCACTACCACTCAGTACATAGGCAGTCACTACCACTCTGTACATAGGCAGTCACTACCACTCAGTACATACAGTAGGCAGTGACTACCGGTGTTTGGGAAGCTACTCTGAAATCATACTAAACTACCAATTACTGTACACTGGAAGAAGTTAAGCTATACTAAAGCTACCCTTAAGAGAAATACTGTATAGTTTACTTAACTAAAGCTACCCTTAAGAGAAATACTGTATAGTTTACTTAACTAAAGCTACCCTTAAGAGAAATACTGTATAGTTTACTTAACTAAAGTTACTTTGAAAATGTAATTCACCACATCCAAGTTACTTTGTGATATGTAAATCTGAAATGTCAGACTACAAATGACAAGAACAGGTCACTCTGGAGTCAGATGTTAAACAGAATGTTAAACAGAATGTGTAATTTAGCCTAATAAACACAACAAATATGTTTAAATATGTTTAAATATGTTTCAAGTGAGAATTAGGAAGGTTTGATAATGAAAAAGAAAGGAAATTATTGCGTACTTCACCCATATAGTAGTGTGCAGTTCCAGTAGTTAGCTACTCCGCTACACGATTTGAATTGAGTTCAACTACCACCAAGTTACTGCTAAATGTAGTTACATTACTAGTTGAACTACATATAGTTCACTACTCCCCAACACAGGTGACAATGTGTGGCTCAGTTGGTAGAGCATAGTGCTTGCAACATCAGGGTTGTGTGCCAATTCCCACAGGGGACTAGTATGAAAATGTGTGCACTCACTACTGCATGTCACTCTGGATAAGAGTGTCTGCTTAATGGTAACCAATGTATAACTAATGCTGTACATTACAGTCACTTCCAGGTGTTTTTATTTTGTCAAACCAATTTTAAAAAAATATTGTACTCTTTCTTTTTCTCTCTCTTTTTTTTCTCTCTCTCTCTCGCTCGCTGAGCTGAGCTCATAGAGAGATGAAGGAGCTCCCTGCCAGGCTCCTAGATGCTGGGTTACGTAATTCACTTATTCCAACGTGTCTCCCTGGTGTATAGGAGCTGCAGCATCCCTCTCAGGCAGTCAGAATACGTGCTCAGAATGCTTCACATTTTGCCATGGGTGTGTTTTTTTTTTGCCCACCCCGAATCAACAAAGCCTCTGAATCTAACCTCTAAACATATTCAAAAACACAATTCATATTTATCATTAGTCAAGCCTAGTAGAAATGGTTTGTTTTAAAATATCGATATTAATATACAAATTAAAATTATAATTAAAATATAGTCATGTTCAGTATTATTGTTTACTGATGAAATAAAGGGGAAGGAGTTCTTAGGAGCGCTTCTTGTGAAATCCCAGACAGCCTGATCCCAGACTGCCTGATCCCAGACTGCCTGATCCCAGACTGCCTGATCCCAGACTGTCTGATCCCAGACTGCCTGATCCCAGACATCCTGATTCCAGATATCCTGATTCCAGATATCCTGATCCCAGACTGCCTGATCCCAGACTGCCTGATCCCAGACTGCCTGATCCCAGACATCCTGATTCTAGATATCCTGATTCCAGATATCCTGATCCCATACTGCCTGATCCCAGACTGCCTGATCCCAGACTGCCTGATCCCAGACTGCCTTTCTCACCTCCCCTCCCTTCATATCAATAGAGCTGTTTTGGAGAGCGAGAGCTAAAGTGCTTTGGGGTCTTGTTAAATGAAATATTCAGACAGAAATGTGGAGTTCTTCAGCATAACCAACGCCTCATGGAGACGGAGACATATTGATTTGTAAAGAGATGCCCTGAGGCTGAGGCTTGGATGAAGCTTTTAAAATGGATGATTTATGAATGGTTTTTCTAATAGAACTCCTTTCCTCCGTTCAACTTCACTTTGATTTGGATGGGATTCTGTTTTGCTTGTGTGTGTGTGGGTGTGGGTGTTTGTGAGAGAGAGCAAGTGTGCGTGCGTCCGTGTGTGTGTGTGTCCGTGTGTGTGTGCGTCCGTGTGTGTCTACAGTACGTATCTGTTTGAGCGCTCACATATATAATTGTGTGTGACGTGTGTATTTTCCTGTTCCCATGAACCGCCCCAGATCTCAGATAGATGGCGATTGCTCCACCCTCCGTTCATATCCCAGAGCCTGGCGTGTCCCGGTTCATAAATAAACCCAACTGCATGATGGTCCAACGGAGGATTTTCCCCTCTCGCCAGCAGAAAAACAACATTAGCAAAACCGCCAACCTAGCAAAATATATCAAAGCAGTCTGGATTAGGTGGGGGAGGATTGAAACTTGGGAGCTGTTGGGCTCATAGAACTCATGAGATGTTTTGTCAATTTGCACGCGCTCCAAGCTTTTTTCACAGAAATAGTGTCCCTGTCCTACAACATTTGGCACTGTTTTTCATGTTGGCCCTGTCCAGAAACATGTTGGCCCTGTCTAGAAACATGTTGGCCCTGTCTAGAAACATGTTGGCCCTGTCCAGAAACATGTTGTCCCTGTCTAGAAACATGTCGGCCCTGTCTAGAAACATGTTGGCCTTGTCTAGAAACATGTTGTCCCTGTCTAGAAACATGTTGTCCCTGTCTAGAAACATGTTGGCCTTGTCTAGAAACATGTTGTCCCTGTCTAGAAACATGTTGTCCCTGTCTAGAAACATGTTGGCCTTGTCTAGAAACATGTTGTCCCTGTCTAGAAACATGTTGGCCCTGTCTAGAAACATGTTGGCCCTGTCCAGAAACATGTTGTCCCTGTCTAGAAACATGTTGGCCCTGTCTAGAAACATGTTGGCCTTGTCTAGAAACATGTTGGCCTTGTCTAGAAACATGTTGTCCCTGTCTAGAAACATGTTGTCCCTGTCTAGAAACATGTTGTCCCTGTCTAGAAACATGTTGTCCCTGTCTAGAAACATGTTGTCCCTGTCTAGAAACATGTTGTCCCTGTCTAGAAACATGTTGTCCCTGTCCAGAAACATGTTGTCCCTGTCTAGAAACATGTTGGCCCTGTCTAGAAACATGTTGGCCCTGTCTAGAAACATGTTGGCCCTGTCCAGAAACATGTTGTCCCTGTCCAGAAACATGTTGTCCCTGTCTAGAAACATGTTGGCCTTGTCTAGAAACATGTTGGCCTTGTCTAGAAACATGTTGGCCCTGTCTAGAAACATATTGGTCCTGTCTAGAAACATATTGGCCCTGTCTAGAAACATGTGTGCCCTGTCTAACAACATGTGGGCCCTTTCTAGAAACATGTTGGCCCTGTCTAGAAACGTATTGGCCCTTTCTAGAAATGTGTTGGCCCTTTCTAGAAATGTGTTGGCCTTGTCTAGAACGTGTTGGCCCTGTCTAGAAACATGTTGGCCTTGTCTAGAACGTGTTGGCCCTGTCTAGAAACATGTTGGCCCTGTCTAGAAACATGTTGTCCCTGTCTAGAAACATGTTGTCCCTGTCTAGAAACATGTTGTCCCTGTCTAGAAACATGTTGTCCCTGTCCAGAAACATGTTGTCCCTGTCTAGAAACATGTTGGCCCTGTCTAGAAACATGTTGGCCCTGTCCAGAAACATGTTGTCCCTGTCCAGAAACATGTTGTCCCTGTCTAGAAACATGTTGGCCTTGTCTAGAAACGTCTTGGCCCTGTCTATAAATGTGTTGGCCTTGTCTATAAATGTGTTGGCCCTTTCTATAAATGTGTTGGCCCTCTCTAGAAACATTTTGGCCCTGTCTAATATATGCCATTTAGCAGACGCTTTTATCCAAAGCGACTTACAGTCATGTGTGCATACATTCTACGTATGGGTGGTCCCGGGAATCGAACCCACTACCCTGGCGTTACAAGCGCCATGCTCTACCAACTGTGCTACAGAAGGACCACCTGTCTAGAAACGTGTTGGCCCTCTCTAGAAACATTTTGGCCCTGTCTAGAAACATGTTGGCCCTGTCTAGAAACGTGTTGGCCCTGTCTAGAAACGTGTTGTCCCTGTCTAACAATATATTGGCCCTTTCTAGAAACATGTTGGCCTTGTCTAGAAACATGTTGGCCCTGTCTAGAAACGTGTTGGCTCTGTCTAGAAACATGTTGGCCCTGTCTAGAAACGTGTTGGCCCTGTCTAACAATATATTGGCCCTTTCTAGAAACATGTTGGCCTTGTCTAGGAACATGTTGGCCCTGTCTAGGAACATGTTGGCCCTCTTCAGAAATATGTTGGCCCTGTTTAGAAACATGTTGGTCCTTTCTAGAAACATGTTGGCCCTTTCTAGAAATGTGTTGGCCCTGTCTAGAAAAATGTGTTGGCCCTGTCTAGAAAAATGTGTTGGCCCTGTCTAGAAACGTGTTGGCCCTTTCCAGAAACATGTTGTTCCTGTCTAAAAACATGTGAGCCCTTTCTAGAAACGTGTTGGCCCTGTCTAGAAACGTGTTGGCCTTGTCTGGAAATGTGTTGGCCCTGTCTAGAAACATGTTGGCCCTTTCTAGAAACATATAGGCCCTGTCTAGAAACATGTGTGCCCTGTCTAACAACATGTTGACCCTGTCTAGAAACATATTGGCCCTTTCTAGAAACATGTTGGCCTTGTCTAGAAACATGTTGGCCCTTTCTAGAAACATGTTGGCCCTGTCTAGAAACGTGTTGGCCCTGTCTAGAAATGTGTTGGCCCTGTTTAGAAACATGTTGGCCCTTTCTAGAAACGTGTTGGCTCTGTCTAGAAATGTGTTGGCCCTGTTTAGAAACATGTTGGCCCTGTCTAGAAACATGTTGGCCCTTTCTAGAAACGTGTTGGCCCTTTCTAGAAATGTGTTGGCCCTTTCTAGAAACGTGTTGGCCCTGTCTAGAAATGTGTTGGCCCTGTCTAGAAATATGTTGGCCCTTTCTAGAAACATGTTGGCCCTTTCTAGAAACATGTTGGCCCTCTTTAGAAACATGTTGGCCCTTTCTAGAAACATGTTGGCCCTTTCTAGAAACATGTTGGCCCTTTCTAGAAACATGTTGGCCCTTTCTAGAAACATGTTGGCCCTGTCTAGAAATATGTTGGCCCTGTTTAGAAACATGTTGGCCCTTTCTAGAAACATGTTGGCCCTTTCTAGAAACATGTTGGCCCTGTCTAGAAACATGTTGGCCCTTTCTAGAAACATGTTGGCCCTTTCTAGAAACATGTTGGCCCTTTCTAGAAACATGTTGGCACTGTTTAGAAATGTGTTGGCCCTGTCTAAAAACATGTTGGCCCTGTTTAGAAACATGTGGTCCTTCTGTAGCTCAGTTGGTAGAGCATGGCGCTTGTAACGCCAGGGTAGTGGGTTCGATCCCCGGGACCACCCATACGTAGAATGTATGCACACATGACTGTAAGTCGCTTTGGATAAAAGCGTCTGCTAAATGGCATATATGTTGGCCCATGTCTAGAAACGTGTTGGCCCTGTCTAGAAACGTGTTGTCCCTGTCTAACAATATATTGGCCCTTTCTAGAAACATGTTGGCCTTGTCTAGAAACATGTTGGCCCTGTCTAGAAACGTGTTGGCTCTGTCTAGAAACATGTTGGCCCTGTCTAGAAACGTGTTGGCCCTGTCTAACAATATATTGGCCCTTTCTAGAAACATGTTGGCCTTGTCTAGGAACATGTTGGCCCTGTCTAGGAACATGTTGGCCCTCTTCAGAAATATGTTGGCCCTGTTTAGAAACATGTTGGTCCTTTCTAGAAACATGTTGGCCCTTTCTAGAAATGTGTTGGCCCTGTCTAGAAAAATGTGTTGGCCCTGTCTAGAAAAATGTGTTGGCCCTGTCTAGAAAAATGTGTTGGCCCTGTCTAGAAACGTGTTGGCCCTTTCCAGAAACATGTTGTTCCTGTCTAAAAACATGTGAGCCCTTTCTAGAAACGTGTTGGCCCTGTCTAGAAACGTGTTGGCCTTGTCTGGAAATGTGTTGGCCCTGTCTAGAAACATGTTGGCCCTTTCTAGAAACATATAGGCCCTGTCTAGAAACATGTGTGCCCTGTCTAACAACATGTTGACCCTGTCTAGAAACATATTGTCCCTTTCTAGAAACATGTTGGCCTTGTCTAGAAACATGTTGGCCCTTTCTAGAAACATGTTGGCCCTGTTTAGAAACATGTTGGCCTTGTCTAGAAACATGTTGGCCCTTTCTAGAAACATGTTGGCCCTGTCTAGAAACGTGTTGGCCCTGTCTAGAAATGTGTTGGCCCTGTTTAGAAACATGTTGGCCCTTTCTAGAAACGTGTTGGCCCTGTCTAGAAATGTGTTGGCCCTGTTTAGAAACATGTTGGCCCTGTCTAGAAACATGTTGGCCCTTTCTAGAAACGTGTTGGCCCTTTCTAGAAATGTGTTGGCCCTTTCTAGAAATATGTTGGCCCTTTCTAGAAACATGTTGGCCCTTTCTAGAAACATGTTGGCCCTCTTTAGAAACATGTTGGCCCTTTCTAGAAACATGTTGGCCCTTTCTAGAAACATGTTGGCCCTTTCTAGAAACATGTTGGCCCTTTCTAGAAACATGTTGGCCCTGTCTAGAAATATGTTGGCCCTGTTTAGAAACATGTTGGCCCTTTCTAGAAACATGTTGGCCCTTTCTAGAAACATGTTGGCCCTGTCTAGAAACATGTTGGCCCTTTCTAGAAACATGTTGGCCCTTTCTAGAAACATGTTGGCCCTTTCTAGAAACATGTTGGCACTGTTTAGAAATGTGTTGGCCCTGTCTAAAAACATGTTGGCCCTGTTTAGAAACATGTGGTCCTTCTGTAGCTCAGTTGGTAGAGCATGGCGCTTGTAACGCCAGGGTAGTGGGTTCGATCCCCGGGACCACCCATACGTAGAATGTATGCACACATGACTGTAAGTCGCTTTGGATAAAAGCGTCTGCTAAATGGCATATATGTTGGCCCTGTCTACAAACATGTTGGCCCTGTCTACAAACATGTTGGCCCTGTCTAAAAACATGTTGGCCCTGTCTAAAAACATGTTGGCCCTGTCTAAAAACATGTTGGCCCTGTCTAAAAACATGTTGGCACTGTTTAGAAACATGTTGGCCCTGTTTAGAAACATGTTGGCCCTGTCTAAAAACATGTTGGCCCTGTCTAAAAACATGTTGGCCCTGTCTAAAAACATGTTGGCCCTGTTTAGAAACATGTTGGCCCTGTTTAGAAACATGTTGGCCCTGTCTAAAAACATGTTGGCCCTGTCTAAAAACATGTTGGCCCTGTTTAGAAACATGTTGGCCCTGTTTAGAAACATGTTGGCCCTGTTTAGAAACATGTTGGCTCTGTCTAGAAACATGTTGGCCCTGTTTAGAAACATGTTGGCTCTGTCTAGAAACATGTTGGCCTTGTCTAGAATCATGTTGGCCCTGTTTAGAAACAACATCTAGCCTCTATCTTGTTTAGCTCGGATTTATTGGACAAGTGTAAGCAATACGGCAAAATTTTACAAGCATATCTGAGGGCAAGCTGGTGGGTGCTACTACCATAGGCCCTAATTTTTATATCCATGTGTTTCAAATCTACATGAAGTTCTTAGGGTAAGTTCCTACAGCGAAGGGTTAGTTCCTACAGCGAAGGGTTAGTTCCTACGACAAAGGGTTAGTTCCTAGGGTTAGTTCCTTGCGGGAAGGGTTAAGGTTAGTTCCTAGGGCAAGGGTTAGTTCCTAGGGGGAAGGGTTAAGGTTAGTTCCTAGGGCAAAGGGTTAGTTCCTAGGGCAAAGGGTTAGTTCCTAGGGGATAGGGTTAGAGTTAGTTCCTAGGGCAAAGGGTTAGGGGCTAGGGTTAGTTCCTAGGGCGAGGGTTAGTGTTCGTTCCTACGGCGAAGGGTTAGCTCCTAGAGCGAAGGGTTAGTTCCTAGGGCAAAGGGTTAGGGTTAGTTCCTAGGGCGAGGGTTAGTGTTCGTTCCTGGGGCGAAGGGTTAGCTCCTAGGGTGAAGGGTTAGTTCCTAGGGCAAAGGGTTAGGGGCTAGGGTTAGTTCCTAGGGAGAGGGGTTAGTGTTAGTTCCTTGGGGGAAAGGGTTAGTTCCTAGGGCGAACGTTTAGGGTTCGTTCTCCTGTTTCCTTATATATATATATTTTATTTTTTAACTAGGCAAGTCAGTTAAGAACAAATTCTTATTTGCAATGACGGCCTAGGAACAGTGGGTTAACTGCCTTGTTCAGTTTTTACCTTGTCAGCTCAGGGATTCAATCTAGCAACCTTCCGGTTACTAGTCCAACGCTCTAACCACTTGGCAACCTGCCACCCCATATCTGTCACTGTCTTCTTTCCAGGTGTCTCTATTATGGTGCTCTAACCAGAGGGACATGAAGTGAATGGCCCTGATAAAGTCCCTCAGTGAGAGATGGCTCTAACCAGAGGGACATGAAGTGAATGGCCCTGATAAAGTCCCTCAGTGAGAGATGGCTCTAACCAGAGGGACATGAAGTGAATGGCCCTGATAAAGTCCCTCAGTGAGAGATGGCTCTAACCAGAGGGACATGAAGTGAATGGCCCTGATAAAGTCCCTCAGTGAGAGATGGCTCTAACAAGAGGGACATGAAGTGAATGGCCCTGATAAAGTCCCTCAGTGAGAGATGGCTCTAACCAGAGGGACATGAAGTGAATGGCCCTGATAAAGTCCCTCAGTGAGAGAGTAGATGTCTAATCTTCTAAACCAGCGCTGTAAGAGACACTAAATAACACTGGAATGGTCCTGTGTGTTTTCAGTGACTGGACAGTGGGACAGAGAGCAGAGCTGAATGATTCATGTGGGCTGAGCAGGGACTTCCTGTGTGTGTGTCTGTGTTTGTGTGTGTGCGTGTGTTTGTGTGCTCGTGTGTATTCGTGTATTATTGTCAATGCGCTTGTGTGCATGTGTCTGCCCGTATGTATGTGTGTGTGTGTGTGTGTGTCAACTTAATTATCTTCTCTGTGTATAAATGATGCAACGCTTAACTCCCACACCAGAGATGGTAGATAGAGGGAGTCGGCATGCACTACTGCACCATATACCACAGGGGCCTAGCTCTATGTAACGTCACTCTCCAATCCATATCAATACTGACAGATGTGCTGTCACCTCTTTTGGCCTTAAGAAAAACAACTCCTGCTCTAAACTCTAAGTCAGTGTTTCCCAACCCTGGTCCTCCAGTACCCCCAACAGTACACCAACCCTGGTCTTCCAGTACCACCAACCCTGATCTTCCAGTACTGAAGGACCAGGGTAGGGGTACTGAAGGACCAGGGTTGGTGTACTGTTGGGGGTACTGGAGGACCAGGGTTGGGGTACTGTTGGGGTACTGAAGGACCAGGGTTGGGGTACTGTTGGGGTACTGAAGGACCAGGGTTGGGGTACTGAAGGACCAGGGTTGGGGTACTGTTGGGGTACTGAAGGACCAGGGTTGGGGTACTGAAGGACCAGGGTTGGGGTACTGAAGGACCAGGGTTGGGGTACTGTTGGGGGTACTGGAGGACCAGGGTTGGTGTACTGTTGGGGGTACTGGAGGACCAGGGTTGGGGTACTGTTGGGGGTACTGGAGGACCAGGGTTGGGGTACTGTTGGGGTACTGAAGGACCAGGGTTGGTGTACTGTTGGGGGTACTGAAGGACCAGGGTTGGTGTACTGTTGGGGTACTGAAGGACCAGGGTTGGAGTACTGTTGGGGTACTGAAGGACCAGGGTTGGGGTACTGAAGGACCAGGGTTGGGGTACTGAAGGACCAAGGTTGGGGTACTGGAGGACCAAGGTTGGGGTACTGAAGGACCAAGGTTGGGGTACTGAAGGACCAGGGTTGGGGTACTGAAGGACCAGGGTTGGGGTACTGTTGGGGTACTGAAGGACCAGGGTTGGGGTACTGAAGGACCAGGGTTGGGGTACTGGAGGACCAAGGTTGGGGTACTGGAGGACCAGGGTTGGGGTACTGTTGGGGTACTGAAGGACCAGGGTTGGGGTACTGAAGGACCAAGGTTGGGGTACTGAAGGACCAGGGTTGGGGTACTGGAGGACCAGGGTTGGGGTACTGGAGGACCAGGGTTGGGGTACTGAAGGACCAGGGTTGGGGTACTGGAGGACCAGGGTTGGGGTACTGGAGGACCAGGGTTGGGGTACTGGAGGACCAGGGTTGGGGTACTGGAGGACCAGGGTTGGGGTACTGGAGGACCAGGGTTGGGGTACTGGAGGACCAGGGTTGGGGTACTGGAGGACCAGGGTTGGTGTACTGAAGGACCAGGGTTGGTGTACTGTTGGGGTACTGAAGGACCAAGGTTGGGGTACTGGAGGACCAAGGTTGGGGTACTGAAGGACCAGGGTTGGGGTACTGAAGGACCAGGGTTGGGGTACTGTTGGGGGTACTGGAGGACCAAGGTTGGTGTACTGTTGGGGGTACTGGAGGACCAGGGTTGGGGTACTGTTGGGGTACTGAAGGACCAGGGTTGGTGTACTGTTGGGGGTACTGGAGGACCAGGGTTGGAGTACTGTTGGGGTACTGAAGGACCAGGGTTGGGGTACTGAAGGACCAGGGTTGGGGTACTGAAGGACCAGGGTTGGGGTACTGAAGGACCAGGGTTGGGGTACTGAAGGACCAAGGTTGGGGTACTGGAGGACCAAGGTTGGGGTACTGAAGGACCAAGGTTGGGGTACTGAAGGACCAGGGTTGGGGTACTGAAGGACCAGGGTTGGGGTACTGTTGGGGTACTGAAGGACCAGGGTTGGGGTACTGTTGGGGGTACTGGAGGACCAGGGTTGGGGTACTGTTGGGGTACTGAAGGAACAGGGTTGGGGTACTGTTGGGGTACTGAAGGACCAGGGTTGGGGTACTGAAGGACCAGGGTTGGGGTACTGAAGGACCAGGGTTGGGGTACTGTTGGGGGTACTGGAGGACCAGGGTTGGTGTACTGTTGGGGGTACTGGAGGACCAGGGTTGGTGTACTGTTGGGGGTACTGGAGGACCAGGGTTGGTGTACTGTTGGGGTACTGAAGGACCAGGGTTGGAGTACTGTTGGGGTACTGAAGGACCAGGGTTGGGGTACTGAAGGACCAAGGTTGGGGTACTGGAGGACCAAGGTTGGGGTACTGAAGGACCAAGGTTGGGGTACTGAAGGACCAGGGTTGGGGTACTGAAGGACCAGGGTTGGGGTACTGTTGGGGTACTGAAGGACCAGGGTTGGGGTACTGAAGGACCAGGGTTGGGGTACTGTTGGGGTACTGAAGGACCAGGGTTGGGGTACTGAAGGACCAAGGTTGGGGTACTGAAGGACCAGGGTTGGGGTACTGAAGGACCAGGGTTGGTGTACTGAAGGACCAGGGTTGGTGTACTGTTGGGGTACTGAAGGACCAAGGTTGGGGTACTGGAGGACCATGTTTAGGAAACATTGCTCTAAGGAAGCACATGCTGGAAAAGGTTATATTGTAAAGCAGTGAAGGTTGATTCCTTTTGTTAGTGTTGTAAAACAGTGAAGGTTGATTCCTTTTGTTAGTGTTGTAAAACAGTGAAGGTTATTTCATTTTGTTAGTGTTGTAAAGCAGTGAAGGTTGATTCATTTTGTTAGTGTTGCAAACCAGTGAAGGTTGATTTATTATGTAGCATTGTAAAGCAGTGAAGGTTATTTTAGTCGTGTTGTAATACAGTGGAGGCTGAATTATTTTAAATGCATTGTAAAACAGTGAACCTGATTTATTTTAGTCTGAGCATTAGAGAGTATAGTGCTGTAAAGTGGAAAGAAACAGCTTTACATTTTTTAGTTATGTTTTTATTGTTAAAGTGTGTGTGTGTATGTATGTGTGTGTGCATGTTTTCTTAAGGTTTTTTGTACTTTAGTTTGGCGTTGGAGGTGTAATGTTTAGCCAAACCCTAACCTCTTCCTGTTCGTCCCAAGGTCTTACAGGGGAACAAAATCAAATATATGTAACAAATAACTTACTTAAGGAGTTTGAACATAATTAGAGCAACATCATCTGATCATGAAATGTATCCACGGGAGCTATTGATTTGCTGTCTACTGTACCAAAACTGCTCATTGGAACATTTCCGTCATTGGAGATCATTACAATTTCGGGCCTGATTGCTTATGGGAAAAGTTCTGAAATGAGATATTATAGCTTCTTGCGATGTTATAATGGAAGCTACCAACGTTGTAGTCATTCTAAGCGTTGTACCTATACATTTTTTCCAGTTCGATTGTGATATGAACTATCAGCTCCTCTTGAGATTAAAAACCTACACATTAAGAACATACTGATATTGTTCCACTCTTTACCTATATGATTACGGCAACTGATTCCTCTCAAAAGATCACCGTGTATAGTTTTGGCAGTCAATTGAAATGGACGACTCACTTGTGTTGTGGTCCAATTCTCTAACATGGCCTTATCTCCTTTTACCTCGTCCTGTATCCCCATACCCACTGACAGATGAGATAAATGGATGGGTCTCTACTGTATTACTTTAACATATTTATCTACTGCAGATGAGTGGGAATAGATGAACAAGTGATGAGGAAAGGAAGCTGTTGAAGAGATTTGGGCCTCAGCTCCCAGTGTCACCTTGGTCATCTGTCTCTTTCCCACTGACGCCATGTAGTGTGGAATCCAGACGGCTTTGTTGATTGGATACTTGGCACGGCTCTGGCTCCTCCCATGAGGATTCTGGGAGTCGGATTTTGGGGGAAGTTTTCTAGCATAATAAATATGTCTGCCATTGTGTGCCATTGGGGAAATTTGATAGCCGTCTAAGGCTGAAACGGTTCTGTCTGCTGGGTTCTAAACCAGTCTCTCTGGACGCTAACAAACAATGTTGTTATAGTGTAGCTCTCAGACCAAGACATTCTTACTGTTCTCACAGATTGTTTGTTTTTGGCTAGTAATTATGTTACTGCCCTCAAAGCTTGTCAGTCCAAATTGAATGGGTAGACACTGCAACTAAACTGAAAGTGGATCTGTTTTTTGTTGTTTCATTTTTTTTACTCCAGTCCCAGTCCTCTAATTAAGCAATAATCCTCGAGGGGGTGTGGTATATGGCTAATATACCACAGCTAAGGGCTTTTCTTAGGACACAGTCCTTAGCCGTCATATATTGGCCATATATCACAAACCCCTGAGGTGCCTTATTGCTATTATAAACTGGTTACCAATGTAATTAGAGCAGTAAAAATTTATGTTTTGTCATACCCATGGTATACAGTCTGATTTACCACAGCTTTCAGCCAATCAGCATTCGGGCTGGAACTACCCAGTTTGTAATATGTGCTGTTTATTGGGTAGGATAGATAGAGGGGGAAAAAGGTAGAGTTACTAAAATAGCAGTGGGCAAGATGAATGTGTTCCGGAGGCAGCGGCTAAGACCACTAGATCTCCCTTGGCCACGATGATGTATCTTTTAATCTGTCTTGTCTACTACAGACGCTCCAGCCTCTAACCAATCCTTCTACCATAACAATTGACTGGATAATAAGGGTAAAGAAATCAAATGGGCAATGTAGGCCAGGTCCCCTTGGAGTGTCAGTTGAGACCCAAAGTGAAGTGACCCTAATGTAGGCCAGGTCCCCTTGGAGTGTCAGTTGAGACCCAAAGTGAAGTGACCCTAATGTAGGCCAGGTCCCCTTGGAGTGTCAGTAGAGACCCAAAGTGAAGTGACCCTAATGTAGGCCAGGTCCCCTTGGAGTGTCAGTTGAGACCCAAAGTGAAGTGACCCTAATGTAGGCCAGGTCCCCTTGGAGTGTCAGTAGAGACCCAAAGTGAAGTGACCCTAATGTAGGCCAGGTCCCCTTGGAGTGTCAGTAGAGACCCAAAGTGAAGTGACCCTAATGTAGGCCAGGTCCCCTTGGAGTGTCAGTAGAGACCCAAAGTGAAGTGACCCTAATGTAGGCCAGGTCCCCTTGGAGTGTCAGAGACCCAAAGTGAAGTGACCCTAATGTAGGCCAGGTCCCCTTGGAGTGTCAGTAGAGACCCAAAGTGAAGTGACCCTAATGTAGGCCAGGTCCCCTTGGAGTGTCAGTAGAGACCCAAAGTGAAGTGACCCTAATGTAGGCCAGGTCCCCTTGGAGTGTCAGTAGAGACCCAAAGTGAAGTGACCCTAATGTAGGCCAGGTCCCCTTGGAGTGTCAGTAGAGATCCAAAGTGAAGTGACCCTAATGTAGGCCAGGTCCCCTTGGAGTGTCAGTTGAGACCCAAAGTGAAGTGACCCTAATGTAGGCCAGGTCCCCTTGGAGTGTCAGTTGAGACCCAAAGTGAAGTGACCCTAATGTAGGCCAGGTCCCCTTGGAGTGTCAGTAGAGACCCAAAGTGAAGTGACCCTAATGTAGGCCAGGTCCCCTTGGAGTGTCAGTTGAGACCCAAAGTGAAGTGACCCTAATGTAGGCCAGGTCCCCTTGGAGTGTCAGTAGAGACCCAAAGTGAAGTGACCCTAATGTAGGCCAGGTCCCCTTGGAGTGTCAGTAGAGACCCAAAGTGAAGTGACCCTAATGTAGGCCAGGTCCCCTTGGAGTGTCAGTAGAGACCCCCCTAATGTAGGCCAGGTCCCCTTGGAGTGTCAGAGACCCAAAGTGAAGTGACCCTAATGTAGGCCAGGTCCCCTTGGAGTGTCAGTAGAGACACAAAGTGAAGTGACCCTAATGTAGGCCAGGTCCCCTTGGAGTGTCAGTAGAGACCCAAAGTGAAGTGACCCTAATGTAGGCCAGGTCCCCTTGGAGTGGCAGTAGAGACCCAAAGTGAAGTGACCCTAATGTAGGCCAGGTCCCCTTGGAGTGTCAGTAGAGACCCAAAGTGAAGTGACCCTAATGTAGGCCAGGTCCCCTTGGAGTGTCAGTAGAGATCCAAAGTGAAGTGACCCTAATGTAGGCCAGGTCCCCTTGGAGTGTCAGTTGAGACCCAAAGTGAAGTGACCCTAATGTAGGCCAGGTCCCCTTGGAGTGTCAGTTGAGACCCAAAGTGAAGTGACCCTAATGTAGGCCAGGTCCCCTTGGAGTGTCAATAGAGACCCAAAGTGAAGTGACCCTAATGTAGGTCACTCACATGTAGAGTAACGACTGGTGAGTCAATATCACCCCTGCAGGGCTTGCACTCAAGACGGGCGCTGATGACATCAAAAGTCCACTGAAACTGTCATCCATGACATTTTCCTGATGTGTTATGGTTCCCCGAGGGGAAGGGGGACTGAGGTGATTGAGTAAAGATAATCAGATGATTTTAGGGGGAGAATGGTAGAGATGGTCTACAAAAGGTCTCCAGTTAGCATGTTGTATTTGTCAGTAACACCTAACTAGTAAGACATGATATGATAGGAAATGAACAAGGATAAGAGTCAAGTACAGTGGGGAGAACAAGTATTTGATAACCTGCCAAATCGGCAGTGTTTCCTACTTACAAAGCATGTAGAGGTCTGTAATTTTTATCATAGGTACACTTCATCTGTGAGACGGAATCTAAAACAAAAATGCAGAAAATCACATTGTATGATTTAAGTAATTAATTTGCATTTTATTGCATGACATAAGTATTTGATCACCTACCAACCAGCAAGAATTCCGGCTCTCACAGACCTGTTCGTTTTTCTTTAAGAAGACCTCCTGTTCTCCACTCACCTGTATTAACTGCACCTGTTTGAACTCGTTACCTGTATAAAAGACACCTGTTCACACACTCAGAGTCAGTCACCCATAGTCATAGTTACCCATACCCACCAGTACTCATAGCCACAGTCACCCATAGCCACCAGTAGTCATAGCCTCAGTCACTGGTAGCCACAGAGGCAAGTCAAATGTCACTAGGGTCTGGACCTTGTTCTCGCCCATTCATAATGCATGCAGTGTGGGTTGCTAGCAAGTCACTACTTCTCCTTAGCGTTAACTATTGATTAAGGGCCTGTGTTCCGGGCCCTCAGAGGGATTGATGTGGCTCTGCTAATGTGTGGTAGACAACTCCATTATTCATGATTCCACTGGCCATTTGAGCATGTGGTGAAGCACTGTATGCACAGCTTTTACATGTACCTATATTTTGGATGATTGTCAGTGGTGCGCAGTGGTAGACCTCAAGACGAATGTCAAGTAACACCTTACCACGACTGTATGTTGGCCAATGGTGGCCCTCAAGTTGATATGAAGACGTGTGCCAGGTTATTGGGCATATAACCATTTATCAGTTTATTCAGGACCATGCAACATTACCCAACATTCAGATAGAAATGTATACCATTTCTAGAACAGCTGTTAATATCTGTCTTGCAGAGTATGTAATAGTCAGCTCTATTTAAAGTTCTTCAGTGCCTTCGGAAAGTATTCAGACCCCTTGACTTTTTCCACATTTTGATGTTACAGCCTTATTCTAAAATGTATTAAATGAAAACAATCCTCAGCAATCTGCACACAACACCAGATAATGAAAAAGCGAAAATAGGTTTAGAATCTTCTGCAAATGTATTCGTATACATTCGTATAAGTGTAAGTATTCAGACCCTTTGCTATGAGACTCAAAAATGAGCTTAGGTGCATCTTGTTTCCATTGATCATCCTTGAGATGTTTCAACAACTTGATTGGAGTCCACCTGTGGTAGATTCAATTGATGGGGCATGATTTGGAAAGGCACACACCTGTCTCTAAGGCCCCACAGTCGACAGTGCAAGTCAGAGCAAAAACCAAGTCATGAGGTCGAACAAACTGTCCGTAAGAGCCCCGAGACCGGATTGTGTTGAGGCACAGATCTGGGAAAGGGTACCAAGATATTTCTGCAGCATTGAAGGCCCCCAAAAACAAAGTGGCCTCCATTATCCTTAAATGGAAGAAGTTTGGAACCACCAAGACTCCTCCTAGTGCTGGCCACCCGGCCAAAATGAGCACTCTGGAGAGAAGGGCCTTGGTCAGTGAGGTGACCAAGAAGCCGATGGGCACTCTGGAAGTGCTCTAGAGTTCTGAGAACCTTCCAGAAGGACAACCATCTCTGCAACACTCCACCAATCAGCCTTTTATGGTAGAGTGGCCAGACAGAAGCTACTCCTCAGTTAGACATGACAGCCCGCTTGGAGTTTGCCAAAAGGCACCTAAAGACTCCCAGACCATGAAAATCAAGATTCTCTGGTCTGATGAAACCAAGATTGAACTACAGTGAAGCATGGTGGTGGCAGCATCATTCTGTGGGGGTGTTTTCCAGCAGCAGAGATTGGGAGACTATTCAGGATCGAGGCAAAGAGGAACGGAGCAAAGTACAGAGATCCTTGATGAAAACCTGCTCCAGAGTGCTCAGGACCTCCGACTGGGGCAAAGTTTCACCTTCCAACAGGACAACGACCCACAGCCAATGCAACGCAGGAGTGGCTTCGGGACAAGTCTCTGAATGTCCTTGAGTGGCCCAGCCAGAGCCCGAACCTGATCAAAAATCTCTGGAGAGACCTGAAAATAGCTGTGCAGCAATGCTCCCCATCCAACCTGACTGAGCTTGAGAGGATATCAAATCAAATTTTATTGGTCCCATACACATGGTTAGCAGATGTTAATGAGAGCGTAGCGAAATGCTTGTGCTTCTAGTTCCTACAGTGCAGTAATATCTAACAATTCTCCAACAACTACCTAATACACACAAATCTAAAGGCATGATTGAGAATATGTACATATAAGTATATGGATGAGCAGCATAGGCAAGGTGCAATAGATGGTATAAAGTACAGTATGTACCCTCCCTGACTAGCACCAAAAGCTCAGCCTTTAGGGCTTTCTCAGGGAGAAAGAGTCCATAATGTTCTGCTACAGCGCAAAACCACCAACCGAACAACAGAGGGCGCACCAATAAACTGGGAGACTGCTGAGGCAGCCATTTTGGACACAGCAGTCTACTTAACACACAAAAACTAAACCAGTCATCCAAACCTACCACCACACCTCAATCACCAATCAGAGAGCTCAGAGCAGGGGTCCGGTGGGTTTAATGGATCCCGGATGAGTCCCCATTATGCTACTCATGCCTCTTGGAGAGAATGCAACACCCTGCTACACTCAACTCCCCGTGGAGTGAAAGAGGTTTGTGACTGTAGGTGCGGGTAAGGATGACTGAGACAGAATTTTACATTAACAGGGCATTTATTCCTTCACATGGTAATTTGGGGAAAAGGTGCTGGATGGAACCAAAGCAAAGAAAGTTCAAGTTAAAGAGCCCCCTCTCCTACCATAGCTACCCACTACTTATCTATTCTTAACACTACCTGGCGCACTAACCAAAATACAGTGGGTGGTCCGCCCAGGTCTTACGTAGTGTGCATAGACAGAGTACATACTACGGGTAGATGTATGCCCGCAGGCCTCTTACCGAAGCACTCCCAAAGTGCCTTCCCCTTCCCACACTCCCCCAGGGAAAGAAACAGAAGAATCACTAACGTAAGTTATCAATTTAAATAATCAAAAACAGTCCTTGTGACAAAAACATTCCTCAGCAGGACCCGTTACAAAATAGGTTTTTATAAAGTGTCTGAGCAACAACCAACAAAGGCCATCAAAGAAGCTCTCTGATCAACAACCAATACAGGACACACCAATCAGCTCTCTCTGATCAACAACCAACACACCAATCAGCTCTCTCTGATCAACAACCAACACACCAATCAGCTCTCTCTGATCAACAACCAACACACCAATCAGCTCTCTCTGATCAACAACCAACACACCAATCAGCTCTCTCTGATCAACAACCAACACACCAATCAGCTCTCTCTGATCAACAACCAACACACCAATCAGCTCTCTCTGATCAACAACCAACACACCAATCAGCTCTCTCTGATCAACAACCAACACACCAATCAGCTCTCTCTGATCAACAACCAACACACCAATCAGCTCTCTCTGATCAACAACCAACACACAAATCAGCTCTCTCTGATCAACAACCAACACACCAATCAGCTCTCTCTGATCAACAACCAACACAGGACACACCAATCAGCTCTCTCTGATCAACAACCAACACAGGACACACCAATCAGCTCTCTGATCAACAACCAACACAGGACACACCAATCAGCTCTCTCTGATCAACAACCAACACAGGACACACCAATCAGCTCTCTCTGATCAACAACCAACACACCAATCAGCCATCTCTGATCAACAACCAACACAGGACACACCAATCAGCCATCTCTGATCGACAACCAACACACCAATCAGCCATCTCTGATCGACAACCAACACAGGACACACCAATCAGCCATCTCTCTGAGCAAAGGAACACTGGCTTTTATACAGCTGGAGAAGGAGTCTGTAATTGCAGACAGCTGTATCCCCTGACGAGAGGGCGGGGTCAGCTCCAATTTGCAATGGGGCCGACCAATCAGCTACTTGAGGGAATCCAGGAAGCCATTTCCTGAAATACACACAAACACATACAAACCCACAACACAGAAAATGGGGAACCTAACAATGTGATATGAGTAATGTAAGATATATACAGTAAACATTATCACAGTTGCATTGTTTAAAGTGACTTGTGATCCATTTATTAAAAAGTGGCAAGTGATTGGGTCCCAATGTAGGCAGCAGCCTCTCTGAGTTAGTGATTGCTGTTTAGCAGTCTGATGGCCATGAGATAGAAGCTGTTTGTCAGTCTCTTGGTCCCAGCTTTGATGCACCTGTACTGACAAAGCCTTCTGGATAGTAGCGGTGTGAACAGGCTCAGTTGGTTGTTGTCCTTGATGATCTTTTTGGCGTTTTGTGACATCAGGTGCTGTAGGTGTCATGGAGGGCAGGTAGTTTGCCCCCAGTGATGTGTTGTGCAGACTGCACCACCCTCTGGAGAGCCTTGAGGTTGAGGGTGGTGCAGATGCCGTACCAGGCTGTGAAATAGCCCAACAGAATGCTCTCGATTGTGCATCTATAAAGGTTTGTCAGGGTTTTGGGTAACAAGCCAAATTTCTTCAGCCTCCTGGCGCCTTCTTCACAACACTGTCTGTGTGGGTGGACAATTTCAGTTGGTCTGTGATGTGTACGCTGAGGAACTTAAAACTTTCCACTTTCTCCACTACTGTCCCTTCGATGTGGATAAGGGGGGGTGCTCCCTCTGCTGTTTGCTGAAGTCCACGATCATCTCCTTTGTTTAGTTGACGTTGAGTGAGAGGTTGTTTTCCTGACACCATCTGCAGAGAAGAATAGGAGAAACTATCCAAATACAGGTGTGCCAAGCTTGTAGTGTCATGTGCTCCCGAGTGGCGCAGTGGTCTAAGGCACTACTGCCTGTCTAAGGCACTACTGCCTGTCTAAGGCACTGTGTCAGTGCTAGAGGCTTCACTACAGACACCCTGGTTCAAAACCAGGCTGTATCACAACCGGCTCTGATTGGGAGTCCCATAGGGTGGCACACAATTGGCCCAGCGTCGTCTGTTTTTGGCCGGTGGAGGCTGTCATTGTAAATAAGAATTTGTTCTTAACTGACTTGCCTTGTTTAATAAAGGTTAAATAAAACATTTTAAAAATACCCAAGAAGTCTTGAGGCTGTAATCGCTGCCAAAGGTGCTTCAACAAAGTACTGAGTAAAAGGTCTGAATACTTATGTAAACGTGATATTTCATTATAATTATTATTTTTTAATTAAAAATGATTTTAAAGAATCCTAAAAACTGTTTTTGCTTTGTCATTAGGGGGTACTGTGTGTAGATTGACGAGGAAAAACAATAATATAATACATTTTAGAATAAGGCTGAAACCAAACAAAATGTGGAAATAGTCAAGGGGTCTGAATTCTTTCCGAAGGCACTGTAGATAACTTAAAACAGAGCTGACTATTACATACTCTGCATGAATATGACCACATTATAAAGCATCCTGATACAGTCATATCATTTTTTGCATTGTGTGTACTGCGGCCCATCATGCCACAGTCAGCCTCACATGACATTTAATCTTCCCATTTCACCCTGCAGTCCCCAAAGTGTATCTGACAAGCTCCCTCTGCAGACACCCTTGGCCTTTCCACAGGAACCGGCACCATTACATAAGCACAGAACAGGGCTATTAATACACACAACCATGTCTGGGAGACCTCAGAGCAGGGGAAGATAGATGGAAGATGAGGGAGTGAAGTGGAGACTGAAGGGGGAATTGGGATAAACCGTGGTCCACTGCATCTACGGGGGAAAGGGAAAAGGGAGATAAACCGTGATCCACTGCATCTACGGGGGGAAGGGAAAAGGGAGATAAACCGTGGTCCACTGCATCTAAGGGGGAAAGGGAAAAGGGAGATAAACCATGGTCCACTGCATCTAAGGGGAAAGGGAAAAGGGAGATAAACCATGGTCCACTGCATCTAAGGGGGAAAGGGAAAAGGGAGATAAACCATGGTCCACTGCATCTAAGGGGGAAAGGGAAAAGGGAGATAAACCATGGTCCACTGCATCTACGGGGGAAAAGGAAAAGGGAGATAAACCATGGTCCACTGCATCTAAGGGGGAAAGGGAAAAGGGAGATAAACCATGGTCCACTGCATCTACGGGGGAAAGGGAAAAGGGAGATAAACCATGGTCCACTGCATCTACGGGGGAAAGGGAAAAGGGAGATAAACCGTGGTCCACTGCATCTATGGTCCACTGGGGGAAAGGGAAAAGGGAGATAAACCATGGTCCAACTAAGGGGGAAAGGAAAAGGGAGATAAACCATGGTCCACTGCATCTAAGGGGGAAAGGGAAAGGAGATAAACCATGGTCCAGATAAACCATGGTCCACTGCATCTAAGGGGGAAAGGGAAAAGGGAGATAAACCGTGGTCCACTGCATCTAAGGGGGAAAGGGAAAAGGGAGATAAACCATGGTCCACTGCATCTAAGGGGGAAAGGGAAAAGGGAGATAAACCGTGGTCCACTGCATCTAAGGGGGAAAGGGAAAAGGGAGATAAACCATGGTCCACTGCATCTAAGGGGGAAAGGGAAAAGGGAGATAAACCGTGGTCCACTGCATCTAAGGGGGAAAGGGAAAAGGGAGATAAACCATGGTCCACTGCATCTAAGGGGGAAAGGGAAAAGGGAGATAAACCATGGTCCACTGCATCTAAGGGGGAAAGGGAAAAGGGGGATAAACCATGGTCCACTGCATCTAAGGGGGAAAGGGAAAAGGGTGATAAACCATGGTCCACTGCATCTAAGGGGGAAAGGGAAAAGGGGGATACCTCGTCAGTTGTCCAGCTGAATGAATTCAACTGAAATGTGTCTTCCACATTTAACCCAACCTGAATCAGAGTGGTGTGGTGGGGCTGCCTTAATCTTCATCCACGTCTTCGGCGCCCAGGGACAGTGGGTGGTTAACTGCCTTGCTCAGGGGCAGAACGACAGCTCGGGGATTCGATCCAGCAACCTAAGAAGGCTTGTCTATGTTCAATGTCTTTAACTAGGCTGGATGGTACCCAAAATGAGCAATGGCCAAGGAGTCAATGGCCAAGGAGTCAATGGCCAAGGAGTCAATGGCCAAGGAGCGACGCACGCACAGATGTGTGCATACACTCTTGCGTACATGCACGCACACACGCACACACGCACGCACACACACACACACACACGCACGCACACATACACACACACACACACACACACACACACACACACACACACACACACACACACACACACACACACACACACACACACACACACACACACACACACACACACACACACACACTGTGTAACGGTCTGAGGAAACACAGAAGTCTCAAATGTACATCATGATGTAATTGCTGAATAAAATGTAACCATAAGACATTTCACTTTGATAAGGATCTATATCAATCAATCAAGTTTAGCAGAACAAGGAAAAACAATTGCACATTTCAGTAGTTAGATAACCCTTCATTCTGTAACTGGACAATTCATTGTTCTACCTCCTTTACAGATTTTTACCTTGTCAGCTTGGGGATTTGATCCAGCAACCTTTCAGTTACTGGCCCAATGCTCTAACCAGTAGGCTACCTGCTGCCCCTTAGTTTAGATTCTAAGAAACCTGACAGGTTAAAGTATGACCCTGACATATGACATAACCACAAACTACTGTTGCAGTAGAGTAGCGTGTTAAAAAGGCGTTAAGTTGACATTCTTTTCTTCTCAGCAGAACGGTACAGGACTACGTCTTTGTGAGGTATCTGTCATATTTCATGGAGGTTTTTCACTTGAGACAGGGTGCTTGTTGGGGGAATTGTCAGAGTGTTAGTCTATGCTATTCATTATGGTAAATAGTTGTAGTCTACATCTTGCAGTGAATCTTACACCAGGTGGGATCTACTCTGTTACACCAGGTGGGGTCTACTCTGTTACACCATGTGGGATCTACTCTGTTACATCTAGTGGGACATACTCTGTTACACCAGGTTTGACCTACTCTGTTACACCAGGCCGGACCTACTCTGTTACACCAGGCCGGATCTACTTGGTTTTATATCAATCATGCCAATTCCAATTATTCTAGTTTTTATGACCTTTGGTTCTTTTAAATAGGTTTACGCATCTCCGTTCTTTGTGCTTTATTTATCTATCCTAATCACTGTTTAATAAGGTTCTAGATAGCACCTTTTTTTCCATGAGTGTAACCGACTCTGTTACACCATGCGGGACTGGGACCTACTCTGTTAGACAAGGCGGGACAGGGACATACTCTGTTACACCAGGCGGGACAGGATCAGGACCTACTCCGTTACATCAGGTGGGACAGGGACAGGACCTACTCTGTTATACCATGTGGGACAGGGAAGGGACCTACTCTGTTGCACCAGGTTGGACAGGGACTGGACCTACTCTGTTACACCAGGTGGGACAGGGACGGGACCTACTCTGTTACACCAGGTGGGACAGGGACCTACTCTGTTTCACCAGGCGGGACAGGGACGGGACCTACTTTGTTACACCAGGCGGGACAGGATCTGGACCTACTCTGTTACACAAAGGTGGGGCAGGACCAGGGCCTACTCTGTTATACCAAGCGGGATAGGGAAGGGACCTACTCTGTTACACCAGGCGGGACAGGGACATGACCTACTCTGTTATACCAGGCAGGAAAGGGAGAGGACCTACTCTGTTATACCAGGCGGGAAAGGGAGAGGACCTACTCCGTTACACCAGGCAGGACAGGGACGGGACCTACTCTGTTATACCAGGCAGTAAAGGGAGAGGACCTACTCTGTTATACCAGGTGGGAAAGGGAGAGGACCTACTCTGTTACACCAGGCGGGACAGGGAGAGGACCTACTCCGTTACACCAGGCGGGACAGGGACGGGACCTACTTTGTTACACCAGGCGGGACAGGATTTGGACCTACTCTGTTACACAAAGGTGGGGCAGGACCAGGGCCTACTCTGTTACACCAAGCGGGATAGGGAAGGGACCTACTCTGTTACACCAGGCGGAACAGGGACAGGACCTACTCTGTTACACCAGGCGGGACAGGGCCCTACTCTGTTACACCAGGTGGGACAGGGAAGGGACCTACTCTGTTACACCAAGCGGGACACGAACAGGACCTATTATGTTACACCAGGCGGGACAGGGACCTACTCTGTTACACCAGGCGGACCAGGGATGGGACCTACTCTGTTACACCAGGTGGGACAGGGATGGGACCTACTCTGTTACACCAGGCGGGACACGGACAGGACCTACTCTGTTACACCAGGCGGGACAGGGACGGGACCTACTCTGTTACACTAGGTGGGACAGGGACGGGACCTACTCTGTTACACCAGGCGGGACACGGACAGGACCTACTCTGTTACACCAGGCGGGACAGGGACGGGACCTACTCTGTTACACTAGGTGGGACAGGGACGGGACCTACTCTGTTACACCAGGCGGGACACGGACAGGACCTACTCTGTTACACCAGGCGGGACAGGGACGGGACCTACTCTGTTACACTAGGTGGGACAGGGACGGGACCTACTCTGTTACACCAGGCGGGACACGGACAGGACCTACTCTGTTACACCAGGCGGGACAGGGACGGGACCTACTCTGTTACACTAGGTGGGACAGGGACAGGACCTACTTTGTTACACTAGGCGGGACAGGGACAGGACCTACTATGTTACACCAGGCGGGACAGGGACGGGACCTACTCTGTTTCACTAGGCGGGACAGGGACAGGACCTGCTTTGTTACACTAGGCGGGACAGGGACGGGACCTACTCTGTTACTCTAGGTGGGAAAGGGACAGGACCTACTATGTTACACCAGGCGGGACAGGGACGGGACCTACTCTGTTATACCAGGCAGGAAAGGGAGAGGACCTACTCTGTTATACCAGGCGGGAAAGGGAGAGGACCTACTCCGTTACACCAGGCAGGACAGGGACGGGACCTACTCTGTTATACCAGGCAGTAAAGGGAGAGGACCTACTCTGTTATACCAGGTGGGAAAGGGAGAGGACCTACTCTGTTACACCAGGCGGGACAGGGAGAGGACCTACTCCGTTACACCAGGCGGGACAGGGACGGGACCTACTCTGTTACACCAGGCGGGACAGGGAGAGGACCTACTCCGTTACACCAGGCGGGACAGGGACAGGACCTACTATGTTACACCAGGCGGGACAGGGACGGGACCTACTATGTTACACTAGGTGGGACAGGGACGGGACCTACTATGTTACACTAGGTGGGACAAGGCCATGACCTACTTTGTTACACCAGGCGGGACAGGGACAGGGACAGGACCTACTATGTTACACCAGGCGGGACAGGGACTGGACCTACTCTGTTACACCAGGTGGGACAGGGACGGGACCTACTCTGTTACACCAGGTGGGACAGGGACCTACTCTGTTTCACCAGGCGGGACAGGGACGGGACCTACTTTGTTACACCAGGCGGGACAGGATCTGGACCTACTCTGTTACACAAAGGTGGGGCAGGACCAGGGCCTACTCTGTTATACCAAGCGGGATAGGGAAGGGACCTACTCTGTTACACCAGGCGGGACAGGGACATGACCTACTCTGTTATACCAGGCAGGAAAGGGAGAGGACCTACTCTGTTATACCAGGCGGGAAAGGGAGAGGACCTACTCCGTTACACCAGGCAGGACAAGGACGGGACCTACTCTGTTATACCAGGCAGTAAAGGGAGAGGACCTACTCTGTTATACCAGGTGGGAAAGGGAGAGGACCTACTCTGTTACACCAGGCGGGACAGGGAGAGGACCTACTCCGTTACACCAGGCGGGACAGGGACGGGGCCTACTTTGTTACACCAGGCGGGACAGGATTTGGACCTACTCTGTTACACAAAGGTGGGGCAGGACCAGGGCCTACTCTGTTACACCAAGCGGGATAGGGAAGGGACCTACTCTGTTACACCAGGCGGAACAGGGACAGGACCTACTCTGTTACACCAGGCGGGACAGGGCCCTACTCTGTTACACCAGGTGGGACAGGGACAGGACCTACTCTGTTACACCAGGCGGGACAGGGCCCTACTCTGTTACACCAGGTGGGACAGGGAAGGGACCTACTCTGTTACACCAAGCGGGACACGAACAGGACCTATTATGTTACACCAGGCGGGACAGGGACCTACTCTGTTACACCAGGCGGACCAGGGATGGGACCTACTCTGTTACACCAGGTGGGACAGGGATGGGACCTACTCTGTTACACCAGGCGGGACACGGACAGGACCTACTCTGTTACACCAGGCGGGACAGGGACGGGACCTACTCTGTTACACTAGGTGGGACAGGGACGGGACCTACTCTGTTACACCAGGCGGGACACGGACAGGACCTACTCTGTTACACCAGGCGGGACAGGGCCCTACTCTGTTACACCAGGTGGGACAGGGAAGGGACCTACTCTGTTACACCAAGCGGGACACGAACAGGACCTATTATGTTACACCAGGCGGGACAGGGACCTACTCTGTTACACCAGGCGGACCAGGGATGGGACCTACTCTGTTACACCAGGTGGGACAGGGATGGGACCTACTCTGTTACACCAGGCGGGACACGGACAGGACCTACTCTGTTACACCAGGCGGGACAGGGACGGGACCTACTCTGTTACACTAGGTGGGACAGGGACGGGACCTACTCTGTTACACCAGGCGGGACACGGACAGGACCTACTCTGTTACACCAGGCGGGACAGGGACGGGACCTACTCTGTTACACTAGGTGGGACAGGGACGGGACCTACTCTGTTACACCAGGCGGGACACGGACAGGACCTACTCTGTTACACCAGGCGGGACAGGGACGGGACCTACTCTGTTACACTAGGTGGGACAGGGACGGGACCTACTCTGTTACACCAGGCGGGACACGGACAGGACCTACTCTGTTACACCAGGCGGGACAGGGACGGGACCTACTCTGTTACACTAGGTGGGACAGGGACAGGACCTACTTTGTTACACTAGGCGGGACAGGGACAGGACCTACTATGTTACACCAGGCGGGACAGGGACGGGACCTACTCTGTTTCACTAGGCGGGACAGGGACAGGACCTGCTTTGTTACACTAGGCGGGACAGGGACGGGACCTACTCTGTTACTCTAGGTGGGAAAGGGACAGGACCTACTATGTTACACCAGGCGGGACAGGGACGGGACCTACTCTGTTATACCAGGCAGGAAAGGGAGAGGACCTACTCTGTTATACCAGGCGGGAAAGGGAGAGGACCTACTCCGTTACACCAGGCAGGACAGGGACGGGACCTACTCTGTTATACCAGGCAGTAAAGGGAGAGGACCTACTCTGTTATACCAGGTGGGAAAGGGAGAGGACCTACTCTGTTACACCAGGCGGGACAGGGAGAGGACCTACTCCGTTACACCAGGCGGGACAGGGACGGGACCTACTTTGTTACACCAGGCGGGACAGGATTTGGACCTACTCTGTTACTCTAGGTGGGAAAGGGACAGGACCTACTATGTTACACCAGGCGGGACAGGGACGGGACCTACTATGTTACACTAGGTGGGACAGGGACGGGACCTACTATGTTACACTAGGTGGGACAAGGCCATGACCTACTTTGTTACACCAGGCGGGACAGGGACAGGGACAGGACCTACTATGTTACACCAGGCGGGACAGGGACTGGACCTACTCTGTTACACCAGGTGGGACAGGGACGGGACCTACTCTGTTACACCAGGTGGGACAGGGACCTACTCTGTTTCACCAGGCGGGACAGGGACGGGACCTACTTTGTTACACCAGGCGGGACAGGATCTGGACCTACTCTGTTACACAAAGGTGGGGCAGGACCAGGGCCTACTCTGTTATACCAAGCGGGATAGGGAAGGGACCTACTCTGTTACACCAGGCGGGACAGGGACATGACCTACTCTGTTATACCAGGCAGGAAAGGGAGAGGACCTACTCTGTTATACCAGGCGGGAAAGGGAGAGGACCTACTCCGTTACACCAGGCAGGACAAGGACGGGACCTACTCTGTTATACCAGGCAGTAAAGGGAGAGGACCTACTCTGTTATACCAGGTGGGAAAGGGAGAGGACCTACTCTGTTACACCAGGCGGGACAGGGAGAGGACCTACTCCGTTACACCAGGCGGGACAGGGACGGGACCTACTTTGTTACACCAGGCGGGACAGGATTTGGACCTACTCTGTTACACAAAGGTGGGGCAGGACCAGGGCCTACTCTGTTACACCAAGCGGGATAGGGAAGGGACCTACTCTGTTACACCAGGCGGAACAGGGACAGGACCTACTCTGTTACACCAGGCGGGACAGGGCCCTACTCTGTTACACCAGGTGGGACAGGGACAGGACCTACTCTGTTACACCAGGCGGGACAGGGCCCTACTCTGTTACACCAGGTGGGACAGGGAAGGGACCTACTCTGTTACACCAAGCGGGACACGAACAGGACCTATTATGTTACACCAGGCGGGACAGGGACCTACTCTGTTACACCAGGCGGACCAGGGATGGGACCTACTCTGTTACACCAGGTGGGACAGGGATGGGACCTACTCTGTTACACCAGGCGGGACACGGACAGGACCTACTCTGTTACACCAGGCGGGACAGGGACGGGACCTACTCTGTTACACTAGGTGGGACAGGGACGGGACCTACTCTGTTACACCAGGCGGGACACGGACAGGACCTACTCTGTTACACCAGGCGGGACAGGGACGGGACCTACTCTGTTACACTAGGTGGGACAGGGACGGGACCTACTCTGTTACACTAGGTGGGACAGGGACGGGACCTACTCTGTTACACCAGGCGGGACACGGACAGGACCTACTCTGTTACACCAGGCGGGACAGGGACGGGACCTACTCTGTTACACTAGGTGGGACAGGGACAGGACCTACTTTGTTACACTAGGCGGGACAGGGACAGGACCTACTATGTTACACCAGGCGGGACAGGGACGGGACCTGCTTTGTTACACTAGGCGGGACAGGGACGGGACCTACTCTGTTACTCTAGGTGGGAAAGGGACAGGACCTACTATGTTACACCAGGTGGGACAGGGACGGGACCTACTATGTTACACTAGGTGGGACAGGGACGGGACCTACTATGTTACACTAGGTGGGACAAGGCCATGACCTACTTTGTTACACCAGGCGGGACAGGGACAGGGACAGGACCTACTATGTTACACCAGGCGGGACAGGGACGGGACCTACTATGTTACACCAGGCGGGACAGGGACAGGACCTACTCTGGTACACCAGGCGGGACAGGGACAGGACCTACTTTGTTACACCAGGCGGGACAGGGACCTACTCTGTTACACTAGGTGGGACAGGGATAGGACCTACTCTGGTACACCAGGCGGGACAGGGACGGGACCTACTCTGGTACACTAGGCGGGACAGGGACAGGACCTACTTTGTTCCAACAAAGCCAACTACTGCTACTGTGTTGGCAAGACCACCTTTCCCTGTAGAGAGCTAGCTGCCAGCCTTGTCTCCAGGGATTCTGTTTGCATCCAAAAGGGACTTGTCAAAAGTATAGCACTGTTACACCAGGCGGGACAGGGACCTCTGGGTAGCATTTGGGATGCTGACTGAGCTTCAGGGAAGCATTGCGAACATTCTGGAATCAAACTAAATACATGTGGCCCCACCGGAGAGTGTGGGATCAGGGTGAGAGTCAGATCGTGTGTGTGTGTATGTTTGGTGTTGCCTGGGGACTGATGGGGTAGGTTTGGTTAAAACCGGTTCCTGCTCTGGCTAGGCTACTCAATGCTCTGTGTTCTTCCCCTCTGTCCAGACAGGAGCTGTTATGTTAGGCATGCAGGCTAATGCACAAAGCACAGGAGGAGACAGATAATATCCCCAGCCCTAGTTCTGATGATTGAATATGTCACAAGAACACATACACACACACACACTGACACATGCCAACACACACTGACACATTCACTTACATGCACACTCAAACTGAACTCGTACGCAAACAGATACACCTATTTAAATGAACACACACACACACACACACACACACACACACACACACACACACACACACACACACACACACACACACACACACACACACACACACACACACACACACACACACACACACACACACACACACACACACACACACACACACACACACACACACACACACACACACTGAAAGCTGTCCACCCTCTCATTTTATCTTCAGCTTTGACACTCCCATTATTAACAAATTCAACCAAGCATTAAGAAGCATTTGCTTACACACAAATGTATAAGTTTATTATCCTAGCCTGTTGAACAGATGGCTAAGGAACCACACCCTTCCAAATGTTATCAGAATATTCTCCATGGTTTAACAACATGATTACTCTATCGCTGTAAAGACAGTCCACTAACAAGACATTGAGCGTTGGTGTTTTAACACAGCTAGGGCACACGGTCATCTGAAGTAGCTATGGACGTTAGGTCAGGGCTGGAAAAGTCCCTCCCGATCCGTAGCCGTAGGAGAGACGGAGGAGGGAAATTAAACGAGCATGTGACATCACCACATCTCCACAGCCTCAGAAAAAAAAACGGGGGAAAAAACCCCAGCATTGAGGCGAAACCATCTCTGTGTTCCGCTGTGAATATCTGTTCCAGTGAAATGTTACTGACGCGTAAAATCTTGAAAGGAAGCGGATTGCCATGTCTAATCAATGTGTTGAAACCCTGTAGCTCGTGCTGCAATCCTCTGAAGACGCCTAAATAATCATGTCTACATTATGCTGTACTTTTGATGGTCCAGGGTCTGTAGTTAAAGGTGCTCTGTGGGACATAAAATGAGGCATTCCGTATAAAAAGACCACGTACTGTAGCAATTCAAAAACACAGCATAAGACGCAGCTGTTGCTGTGGTTGCAATTTCGATCTTAGTGCTTTGCCCGACGCAATTGGGGCCTGGGCATACAGTATCTTGTGCCAACGCCAAACTGTCTGTACTCTGTGGCCAAAGGATTTGTGTGTCTGTGCCCCTCTCATATTTTCCCCCATAAACCCAAACGGCCTTTTTTGAAGGTGGATACCTTTTTTATGACCTAGGCTTTTATATCATACGACAATTTATAAATCACACACTGCCATGATGAAAGTCTGTTGTTGTCCTATGGAAAAAACACACTACTAGATCGCTTAACCCACCACTCTCACTGACATTATATGGCCGGGTGTTCTGAAAGAAGCATTCATAGATCATATTCAGACAGATATTTATCCTTCCACATTGAGACTGGATAACTTTTCATGATACATTTCAGGCTTTACCTTGAAACATGCTCTAACTTGTCTGCATCATGTCTGCATCATGGGTCATTCCTTAAGACAGGCATCACTGCAAAGTTGCCTGTTTACTATTTCCTCCCTGTCCTAAAATGGCATGAACAAAGCATGGTTGGGGCACCACCAGGGTCATCCTGTGGTGTCGCTGCAAAAGGACCAAGCAAGGTTCAGTTCAGACTATAGTAAATAGACAGATAGATAGATATAGCTAGAGGTGCATTCCTGACAGTAAAGGAGATGATGGAGGGAGAGGCTAATTTAATAATGGAAATGCATAATGGACGATAAGAGATTGGAATGTGAAGAGATGTTAACTTGATGGAAGAATGCTAATTTGTTTTGGAAGAAGGGCTGGACTTGTTGTGTAGTAGTGGACCTCTCTTGAACATTTCAACATTTTTAAACGGACAGTCTTATATTAATCGGTTTTATATCAATCATGTCAATTTAAATTCCTCTAGTTTTTATGACCTTTTGTTGTTTTAAATAGGTTTAAACATCTCCATTATTTGTGCTTTATTTATCTGTCTTTAGCTTAGTTGAATATGTATACACTCTTAGAAACAAATGGTTCCAAAAGGGTTCTTTGGCTGTCCCTATAGGAGAACCCTTTTTGGTTCCAGGTAGAACCCTTTTTGTTCCAGGTAGAACCCTTTTGGGTTCCATGTCGGTTTTACATGGAACCAAAAGGGTTCTACCTGCAAACAAAAAGGGTTCTTCAAAGGGTTCTCCTATTGGGACAGCCAAAGAACCCTTTTAGGTTCTAGATATAAACTTTTTTTAAAGAGTGTACCTGTTAGTTAGATTTATACTTAATACCTGGTTGAATACCAGTTAGTTGATAATTTCATCAGATAAGTGATATTCAACCATGTATTATATACAAGACTAACTAACATGTATAGATATTTAAACAGGTTAAACAAGTCAGTTGAAACACATCAACACCTTCCAGTCTAATCAGCTGTCATTCCAAATAGCCTCTCTTAGACACCTGAAAAGCTGCCTGTAGGGATCTCCCCTAAAGAGGCCCCCTCTGACTGACGATTCCACCAACATTCAGACACACACTCCCTCAGTCTCACACTCACAGCCACTCTGCTGCAGACGGGAGCCGGCTCTGCAGGCTAGAGATCGAGAGAGGGAGAGAGAGGGAGAGAGAGAGAGATTCTCTGGGCCCAGACAAAGACAGACAGGCATCCTGCTATGGATTAAGAGGACCTGACATACAGCTGGATTGTGGAGTCTTACAGAGAGAGAGAGAAAGAGAGTTGTTTTGTGCAGGAGAGGCGTGTGTTTTGTGTGGGGTGTTGTTTGTGTGTGTTGTGAGACAACGTGTGCTGTGTCTGTATATGTGTCTGAGTGTGTCCCGCATCTGTGTGAGAGTCAGTGTGTGCATCAGTCCCTGTGTGTGTGTGTTTATCCTGCACATACTACCAGGCATAGAGTGGGATTCTCTTGCTCGGTGTCCCCCCGTGTGGGCTCTCCTCCTGGGTGTTGCTAGACATACAACTCCCCCGGGCTGGTTCTAGGTCTGGCCGTATGACCAGGGAAGGAAAGCCAGTCCAGAGAACCAACAGGACATCACAGACCAGGCACAGTTTCTTCAGATGACACCTGGCATACCTCTACCACCACCACCATGGAGGTATCTTACCTAGACATCATATACCTCTACCACCATCAGCCAGGCTGCAATACAAAAACGAAGATACTGAAAATTCACTCCTGATCACTTGCCATTTGCTAGTTTTTTTGTATGTTCATACTGCCTTTGTGGCTTGAACCGGGATTGGGTGTACATTAACTTGCCTGACAGCTTAACTATACACATTGAAAATATCCATTGCAGGAAGAATGTGGTTGAGATATTTTTGGAGAGAAGCGCAGCTCTCCCTAGCAACTCTATCAGTCTGACTGGTCGGGTTTTTCTCTCCACCCGTTCGGTCCACCCATCCATCAGGGAGCGAGAGAACATTAATCAAGCTGTTGACGCTAAGAGGATCAATAACATGAGCAGTTAGCTATGACCCCTGGCTGACCATGAGCAGTTAGCTACCATCCCTGGGCCTCCACGGATCATTGACATCACAGGAGGTTGTGATCAACCAGGAAGAGAAAAGCTGACCTGCAGTTTTCTTGACATGGCACCAACGTGGAAAATGACCCATGGATTTAGGGTTAGAGCGGAATCCTCACCTTTCACTTGGAGGAAAAGGAACGTTGTTCCTCCACTCAGATGAAGCCTCAAAAAGTGTCAATTTCCTTGGGTGGATGAGAGGGATGAAGTGATTGAGGAAGAGATAGTGACTGAGAGAGAGAGGTAGAATTCTCTGGGGGGAATCCAGCGATGAGACGTTCACGATGAAGACCACGGCAATGTGCCGGAATGAGTTTGATGTCCTAGTTGGAAGTCTTCCCAGGAAAAGGAGAGACAGATGTTCTCCTTTTGTTGTACTATTGCAGAATATCCTTCTAACAGTTAAAGAGAGAGACGGGGGATTTCCTGACTTGACTGGTTTCTGGTAGACTTTTCTGTGGAGTTTGTTCTTCAGGAGGGTATTGAAATATCCTTACATGCCTGAGTATTGACACATTCGCCTTAACCACTGAACCCTGGACAAATATTTACCATGGTGTTGTGCCACTGGGCACAGACGTCAGTTCAGCGTGTTGTTTTTATTTACATTTGGCTGAGTTGTCAATTATTCTAAATTCAACATGAAATCAACAAAAAAATATCACCATGTCAATGGATTAAGGTTAAAGGTGAAGAAAAGCCCTTACGGTGATGACTCTCTGCAAATCCACTTTTCCATGTTAATTCAACGTCATCACATATATTTTTGGGGTTGAAATAATGTGGAAACAACGTTGATTCAGCCAGCTGTTGCCCAGTGGGGTAGTTCTAACCCCCGGCATAAACCAGTTCGTTCACCAAATATAATTTGGACAAATGTCACCCTCCCCAGCCAAATCGAAACTCTGCTTCACATTGAGAAGCCATCGAATTTGACTTTCAAAAACATGAAAAAGAGGGGAGAGAACCAAATGGTGAGAGACCATGTTTGTGGGATTCTAGTCTTTTATTTTAACCTGTGAGTGACAAATACTGTAGCAAAAGGAGCACACACCTTTAGCTTAAATGAAGGCGGGTCGCTCTCAGGCGGGACGGGAGAAGAAAATGATGCACGTGAACAACTTCCCCTTCAGGAGGCATTCCTGGATCTGGTGAGTAGGCCTCAGTTCATGCTGGAACGTCTGTAGGGTATTACGCCATGGAATAACTGGAAAACACAGAGAGGCTGGCATTTGGTTTAGGTTTGTGTGCGCGTGTGTATTTGCGTGTCTTACCTTCTGAGTAAGCTGTGTGTGTGTGTGTGTGTGTGTGTGTGTGTGTGTGTGTGTGTGTGTGTGTGTGTGTGTGTGTGTGTGTGTGTGTGTGTGTGTGTGTGTGTGTGTGTGTGTGTGTGTGTGTGTGTGTGTCTGCCTATCTGTGTTCGGCCACTTAATGCCTTGACAAGTGCACTTTGTCTGGGTAAGTCTGTCTGTGGAGGTGTGAATGAGGAGCTTGCAGGTCAGTCTTAGCCAGCCTTAGGAGGTTATATTATTTGTAGTGTAAACATGAATACCTGTGTGCCCACGGCCAAACACTGTGACCCGAGATGTGAGGGAGACTGTGCTGTTGTATTTAATTCAATATCACTTAATTAATCCCTTCTAGGGCAATTAAAAGGGTGTTTTCCGTGCCACAATTACATGTCCTGCACAACACTGGATACAGACATACAGTACTATAAAGGCCACAGGGTATTTATCATGGAAATAAGTAGCTATGGAACATGCAGACAACTCAAGACAGTGATGTCATCTAAGGGGACTTTAAGGCCTGTGTATTGCATTTAGGTGGTGTCCTGCTTGACCAATGGGAGCTGCTGGTGGAAGTGTCTCCTATTGGTTATTAGCCAATCACATTATAGCATGACAGCCGCGATTGGCCAATATGTAGAATTTACTCTAAGGCTGCGTTCACACAGGCAATTCTGATATTTTTTCCAGTAATTGGTCTTTTGACCAATCACATCAGATCTTCTCACATCGGATCTTTTTCAGAGCTGATGTGATTGGTCAATAATGAAAGAAAAAATATCTGAATTGGGCTGCCTGTTTAAAGGCAGCCTAAGAGTTGCCTTTGGTTTTCACAAGACCACTTAGTTAAATCAAATTTTACTTGTCACATGCGCTGAATACAACAGGTGTAGTAGACCTTACCGTGAAATGCTTACTTACAAGCCCTTAACCAACAGATTTAGGGAGGGGTACATTTGACATTTTTTTAAATAGTCCAGGTGGCCATTTGAGTAATTGTTCATCAGTCTTATGGCTTGGGGGTAGAATCTGTTAAGGAGTCTTTTGGACCTAGACTGGGCTCTCCAGTACCGCTTGCTGTGTGGTATCAGAGAGAACAGTCTATGACTTGGGTGACTGGAGTTATTGAACATTTTTTTGCTTGGCCCTGGTGATGTACTGTACTGTAGTGTCATAATGAAAAATCATAAAGAAAAAAAACCACATCTATCAGTGCACACACAGAGAGACTGTACCTGTCCAAACACACACACACACACACACACACACACACACACACACACACACACACACACACACACACACACACACACACACACACACACACACACACACACAAACACACACAAACACATGGAGACACACACACACACACACACACACACACACACACACACTCGCACACACACACACACACACACACACACACACACACACACACACACACACACACACACACACACACACACACACACACACACACACACACACACACACAAACACATGGAGACACACACACACACACACACACACACACACACACACACACACACACACACACACACACACACACACACACACACACACACACACACACACACACACACATGGAGACACACACACACACACACACACACACACACACACACACACACACACACACACACACACACACACACACACATGGAGACACACACACACACACACACAAACACATGGAGACACACACACAATATAGCTATAGCTCAAGTTTACAGTAATGATAATACTGTAAGTCGCTCTGGATAAGAATGTCTGGAAAATTACTAAAATGTAAATGAATAGACCGACACACTGACAACTTCCCCATCAAGCACCCCGCAATTATCACATGACAGCAACGTCAAAAACATGTAGTGTTGTACCACTTTAAAGTAAAAGAAAGAATGTACAGCTAATCTCCTAAAGCAGCTAAGCAAACAGACATGTCATCGAAGGGAGAGGCACAGAGAGAGACAGTTAATGTTTTTGCCAGCTCCAATGACAATAAATACCTCCTCCTTCCAGGCAATTGGCCCTGCTTATTTTCCAGCCAGGTCATTCAAGATTGACGTCAAAAATGGAAGTCTAGCCATGTCCTGAGGACGTCGGTAATCAGCTTCAAAACCAGTCACTAGGGGTCACTAGGGGTAACAGCGCTATTGCCATCAAACAGGCTTGGGTTGTAGACGTGGGCGGTGGATGAGCGTAATCACATGATTCTGGATCAGAAGGTTGCGTGTTCGATCCCAGTCGTGGGGTTTTAACCCTTACCTTAACCCTTCAGAATGAGTGACTAAACCTAATGGTTTAACCCTATCCCAACCCTTAACCCTTACCTTAACCATTCAGAATGAGTGACTAAACTTAATGGTTTAACCCTATCCCAACCCTTAACCCTTACCTTAACCATTCAGAATGAGTGTCTAAACTTCATGTTTAACCCTGTCCCAAACCTTAACCCTTAACCCTTACCTTAACCATTCAGAATGAGTGACTAAACTGAACCCGTAACTTAAAAATCTGACATTTGGAGAATGTGGATGAACGTCTAATTCTGCAGTGAGACTGTGAGAGCTTGTTGTTATTTTCATACAATCACTGAGTCAATCTTAAATGTAAGATCTGCGTAGAGACCACAGGCGTGTATTTAGCAGCCAACTCGGCCTGTTCAAAAATCATAGGTTTGGTGAGCCTGTCTATTTTCTGTTCCATCTGTCAGGAAAATCATTTGCTGTTGTCTCCTGAGAGGAGGCTTTTCACAATTGTTCTGTAACTTCATTGCACAAAAAAAAGAGATTCACCAAAACAGAGATGCACAGGGGTTTATTTCGAGTGTGAATAACTTTGTGATAGATATGGAAAACACCTCAAAGACGGTGACCTTTGGGTTTCTGAAGCAGGGTGGAGGATACTGGAGTTTGGTGCTACTGTACACAGAGAAATAAAGTGCCTAATTTATAATATCTTATATCTAACATTCACAATATGTCGATCAAATTTATGATTTTTCACAGCATGTGAAAACTCAACCACTGCTTTGCCACAGTACCAAGCTCTAAAATGTGAATGACTTTTAAAGTTACTCTTGTGTATAAGAAACAGAAAGAACCAAAAAATAATCTTACACTATCCAGAATAGCCGGTGAGATTTCCAAACCTACTTGGCATTGCCAATGAATAACACTGTCACCTTATGTGAACCGCACATCAACCGGCAACACGTTCCAACCCTCCTAATGAATAGTGTCGTCGTTGCTAATCATCTGTGTTCTGGCTGAACATGTGTGAGCAAAGCAGGCTGATATAATGTGCACTAATGAGATAATGAGATTACTGTAGCGTATTGGCACTGTTTTCTCCGCTGTGTTCTGGGCCCTGTGTGTGACCCGTTTTGTTTTTGCCGCGTGGAGAGAAGAGATTAGGATAGTATGTTCCCCCGAGGTGGCCGTCAGACAGACATATCCTGCGCCTTATCGTCTTGAGGGGCTAAGTGAACGACTTCAGGAAGTCAACATGTCTTGGACTGTTCTGAGAGCAGCATGTGTTGTTTTGTCAGTGGTGTGTTTTAACTGAACATTCAGAAATGAGTTTCTCTGGACAGGATTCAGGATAGTCAGAGTTTATTTTGACTGTTGTAAAACACATTCGAAACAGTAAGCTATTTTCAATTGGTCAAAGATAAAGGCCCAATAATGTGATTTTCCTGTGTTTTATATATATTTCCACACTATGAGGTTGGAATAACATTGTGAAAATGATGATAATGCTGTTTTAGTGTAAAAACTGTATGAAAAGAAACGTCATCTTGTTTTGGTGGGTGGAGTTTTGGCCTGGTGACATCACCAGGCGGTGAATTAGTCAGTAGACTCACAGGTTTTCCCCTCCCCACTCAGACATGTCCCAGACAGTCCTAAGCAACATTATTGCTTGAGAAATTGCTCTTTGCAATTTAAAAACAGTTTATTTGTATCATTTTAATTCAAAATAATCACAGTTAATTGTTACCCAGAAATTATTTTATATTGAGATAAAATAAAACTGAAAGTTTTAAAACTAAAAATAAATGCTGCATTGGACCTTTAACAATAGGCCAGCAGGGAAGCAGCATATAAAACAGTCTGACAGTGTCCACTACTAGTGTCATAAATAGTATGCAAAAAAAATGTTTTTTAGTATGTGATCAAAAATAAATAATTGTACTCTGACTGCATCATCTAATGTGCGATTGCGTTGACTCACAACATTCGTTCATTTTGGTACAGCGGATCAATTTATCTGATTATCAGCTAAAAAGACGAGTGAATTTTACTAGACCAAACACCAAAATGAGTATGCAGCTTTAGTATGTAGTACGCTAGTATGGGTATTTGGACATGGCCACTGTATTGAAAAGCATTCTACGGTAAGTTATTTGCAATTTTTTCAAATAATAGTTCAATTATGTGTTGGTGCTGGTTTTTGTACCAGAGACAATTCACCTGCTAGAATACAGCTCTACTGACTCTCCCCACTCTCCTCACTCTCCTCACTCTCCACACCCTCCTCACTCTCCTCACTCTCCTCACTCTCCTCACTCTCCTCACTCTCCTCACTCTCCACACCCTCCTCACTCTCCTCACTCTCCTCCCTCTCCTCACTCTCCTCACCCTCCTCACTCTCCCCACTCTCCTCACTCTCTCCACTCTCCTCACTCTCCTCACTCTCCTCACTCTCCTCACTCTCCTCACTCTCCTCACCCTCCTCACTCTCCTCACTCTCCTCACTCTCCTCACTCTCCTCACTCTCCACACCCTCCTCACTCTCCTCACTCTCCTCACTCTCCTCACTCTCCTCACTCTCCTCACTCTCCTCACCTCCTCACTCTCCTCACTCTCCTCACTCTCCTCACTCTCCACACCCTCCTCACTCTCCCCACTCTCCTCACTCTCTCCACTCTCCTCACTCTCCTCACTCTCCTCACTCCCCTCACTCTCCTCACTCTCCTCACTCTCCCCACTCTCCTCACTCTCTCCACTCTCCTCATTCTCCACACCCTCCTCACTCTCCCCACTCTTCTCACTCTCTCCACTCTCCTCATTCTCCACACCCTCCTCACTCTCCCCACTCTCCTCATTCTCCACACCCTCCTCACTCTCCCCACTCTCCTCACCCTCCCCACTCTCCTCACTCTTCTCACTCTCCACACCCTCCTCACTCTCCCCACTCTCCTCATTCTCCACACCCTCCTCACTCTCTCCACTCTCCTCATTCTCCACACCCTCCTCACTCTCCCCACTCTCCTCATTCTCCACACCCTCCTCACTCTCCCCATTCTCCACACCCTCCTCACTCTCCCCACTCTCCTCATTCTCCACACCCTCCTCACTCTCCCCATTCTCCACACCCTCCTCACTCTCCCCACTCTCCTCATTCTCCACACCCTCCTCACTCTCCTCATTCTCCCCACTCTCCTCATTCTCCACACCCTCCTCACTCTCCCCACTCTCCTCATTCTCCCCACTCTCCCCACTCTCCTCATTCTCCCCACTCTCCTCATTCTCCTCATTCTGTACAGCACTTTGAGATATCAGCTGATGTACGAAGGGCTATATAAATAAATTTGATTTGATTTGATTCTCCACACCCTCCCCACTCTCCTCATTCTCCACACCCTCCTCATTCTCCCCACTCTCCTTGTCCCAACATGGTTCTAGAGTGTTTTTAGCTTTCCTATCCTAGTTTATGGACACCACCCTCTACTCTACAACCCCCAGCTCCACCCCCACACCACCTGCTAACAAAGAGCAGCGAGAGGAAAGATTTGTCCTTTCTCAGCACCAGGTTCTCCTACCCTCTCTCAACACACTGAAAATACAGCTAACCTTTTCAGAGCTAACACTGATGACTGTATAAAAGGGATTTGGCAAGTGGAGACACGCTGCACAGCACAACGCCCATCCTCATCTGCTTTAATCACTGAGCTCTTTGACGTCAGTCACATTGTATACAGACACAAACGTACACATACACACGGTTATTGAACATATATTATGCACTGTTATTATGCACTAAATTGGTACACGCAGCCAATGTATCTTTAGTGACACTGGAGAGGTTTTCAAAGAGTTTATCTATGTGGGTTTCTGTTAGTGATGGGGGGGACATCAATATAGTTACATATCTTGATATTATTATATATCATATCGTTTCGACAATATCGCAATATTATTTATGCGCTAGTTGGCTGTACCTGCACCAAAACTCCAGTATTTTTCCTTAGCTTGTTCCTCATCTTCTTTTTAAATAGGGAGACTGGATTGGGTATTTGTTTTCAGCACTTTTATTTCCATGACTGATCAAAACCTTTCTCATGGCTTCTCTCTCCCTCTGTAGCAGATATATGGTGAGCAGTATCGAAATGCGAATACATATATTATTGCAAGAATCGCTAGAATCACATTACATATCGTATTGGCACCTAAGTATCGTAATAATATTGTATTGTGAGGTCCCTGGTAATTCCCAGCCCTAGTTTCTATTGTGGCTTGTGACTGACACAGACAGACAGACAGACAGACAGACAGACAGACAGACAGACAGACAGACAGACAGACAGACAGACAGACAGACAGACAGACAGACAGACAGACAGACAGACAGACAGACAGACAGACAGACAGACAGACAGACAGACAGACAGGCCTCTCATATACCTGTCATGGTAATAGACCTTAGACAATAAGATTACCACTTCAAAGACTCATGTGTTTATCATGAGACTCCCAAACTTGCCTCTTCCCCTCCGACAACAAGGCCGCTAGCACTCAGCGAATGTAATGACATTTTGAACCAGACATAATTACATCAGACAGATTAGGTTGGTCGTGGTGTGGTCCTTTGGCTCAAAATCTCTGTTGACGCACCAGAAGGATCATTTTCTGTTTTTGCTATTTTCGTAATCTTCTTTCTAGCAAACTTTGCAACAGATAATAATTGAGGGTAATATCACGAGTTGAAAATCATACGATGGAAGGAAAGCTGAATGCGACAGCTTCCCTCAGACAATCGGCCATTGTTTTCACGTTACTTTAGAACATTCTTGAAGGTTTTCAGTATGCAGTCATCGCTTACCAATCAGGTCTCAGTCAGGTCTGTCATTATGACGTGGCCTCTTGTCATGTGGTTGGGGACTTATGGCCCCATAATGGAGTAAGGCCATCATGTGCTCTTAATGAATGATTCATTGAATGGTAATTACTATGGAGGTAAGGGTTTCAGTGTGAGTATCCTTTACCAGTCACTGATTGAAAGCACATGGCTGATGGTGGTAATGATTCATCTGTGAGAACCCTGTGTAATTTACTTCACAGACACTCTTCATATTGATATTGCCCTTTTGGGGCATACTCAGTAAAGTCTGAGCATTTTAGACAGAAATGTTATTTACAGCACCAACGTGGGAGAATAATGCGCTTATATTTAGACACTTTTATGTTGGATTAGAGAAATTGCTGGACTTGGTGGTTGATTGTCTCATTGTCCCAATTATATACACTGAGTGTACAAAACGTTATGAATACCTGCTCTTTCCATGACATAGACTGACCAGGTGAATCCAGGTGAAACTATGATCCCCTATTGATGTTACTTGTTAAATCCACTTCAATCAGTGTAGATGAAGGGGAGGAGACTGGTTAAAGAAGGATTTCTCAATATTAGGAAGGAGTACTTAATGTTTTGTACACTCAGTGTAAATGTTTAGTCTCCGAGGGACCGCAGAGGGAAATTATTATTCAGAGATGTAAATGAAAAGATGACCAGACAAATGAATAAGTACAGACGACTCAATGACCTCTCCCTTGGTATAGGATGAGGAGTACATCACATCTGAAGTGACAACAGCAATCTGCTTGGCTCTGATCCCCTCCGATATCACCGATTTAATGGATGGGAGATTAAAGGCATAAGAAATGGGTCCTGGCTGGCGTTGTTACAAAAGTGATGAAATATGATAATCATTTCATGTCTTCTATTTTTCATGGGAAAGATAGTCGCAGGTGAAACACTACAACACTTTCAGTTCAAACAGAATAGATACAGCTGCAAAGGAAAGCAATGGAGTCATTACGAACCCTGTTGTCTTCTCCAGTATTGCTTCCGAATGAACCCTGACCTTTTTGTTTTGCTGAGTTTTATACCTCATCTTGTTCTCTCATGTTGATTATGGCATTTATTTTAACCTTAATGTTGTTGAGGTCCTCATTTTTTTGTTGAGCCTGGAACTTTTGAACCCTAGGTTTGTTGTCTTATGCTGAGTTTTGAACTCAAATTACCTTGTTTAGTTTTTTTCTTATTTAACTATGGCACATATTACCTGTTTGACTCTCTACCTTCAAATGCTATGGCGTAGGTGTTCGTGACAAACACCAATGAATCCCTGCAATTCTCTGTGTATGCTGGCCCCGGGACTTTAGGCAACAGGCCATAGTGTGACATGCACCAACCAGCGTTGTGGAAAGGTCCCAAGCGGGGGAAAATCCTAATACATCTGTGCCTTTTGCAAAACAACCTCCAGTGCCAGACGATGTAACATTAATTGGTGTTGGTTCCTAACCCAGTGGTATTCAATCGAGGGTCCGCAGCCCCTAGGGGTCCCCATAGGTACTGCAGGGGGGTCGCAAATATATAAAGTATGTTTTTATGAATATTGCTGGAATATAGAATAAACTCATTTTGAATTACATACTTACAGAAGAAAGGAGGATAATATATTTTTTCTAATGATGGCAACTTGAACCAATTACACTCATTGGAGTATTTTATTGAACCTTTATTTAAGTAGCCAAACCCTAACCCAGATGATGCTGGGCCAAGTGTGCACTGCCCTATGGGACTCCCAATCACGGCTGGTTTTGATACAGCCTGGAATCGAACCAAGCTCTGTAGTGACACCTTGAGCACTGTGATGCAGTGCCTTAGACCGCTGCACCACTCAGGAGCATCTGACATAGACTTTGAAAAATCACCCCACTAATAGTTGACCAGTGCGGCAAGTACCTCTGGCTGCTGATCAACTTTCTTGACTTGGACATACTCTACCATTCAAAAGTTTGGGGTCACTTAGAAATTCTTGTTTTTGAAAGAAAAGCACATTTTTTGTACATTAAAACAACATCAAATTGATCAGAAATACATTGTAGACATTGTTAATGTTGTAAATGACTATTGTAGCTGGAAACAGTTGATTTTTAATGGAATATCTGCATAGACGTAATGAGGCCCATTATCAGCAACCGTCACTCCTGTGTTCCAATGGCACATTGTGTTAGCTAATCCAAGTTTATCATTTTAAAAGGCGAGTTGATCATTAGAAAACCCTTTTGCAATTATGTTAGCACTGCTGAAAACTGTTGTCTGATTAAGGAAGCATTAAAACTGGCCTTCTTTTGACTAGTTGCGTATCTGGAGCATCAGCATTTGTGGGTTTGATTACAGGCTCAAAATGGCTAGAAACAAAGAACTTTCTTCTGAAACACGTCAGTCTATTCTTGTTCTGGGAGATGAAGGCTATTCCATGTGAGTAATTGCCAAGAAACTGAAGATCTCGTACAGCGCTGTGTACTACTCCCTTCACAAAACAGGTCAACCTGTGGGAGGCCGCGGTGCAAAACTGAGCAAAAGGACAAGTATATTAGAGTGTCTATTTTGAGAAACAGACGCCTCACAAGTCCTCAACTGGCAGCTTCATTAAATAGTACCCGCAAACACCAGTCTCAACGTCAACAGTGAAGAGGCGACTCCGGGATACTGGCCTTCTAGGCAGTTGCAAAGAAAAAGCCATATCTCAGACTGGACAATAAACATAAAAGATTAAGATGGGCAAAAGAACACAGACACTGGACAGAGGAACTCTGCCAAGAAGGCCATTATCTCAGAGTCGCCTCTTCACTGTTGATGTTGAGACTGGTGTTTTGTGGGTACTATTTAATGAAGCTGCTAGTTGAGGACTTGTGAGGCATCTGTTTCTCAAACTAGACACTCTAATGTACTTTTCCTCTTGCTCAGTTGTGCACTGGGGCCTCCCACTCTTTCTATTCCGGTTAGAGACATTTTCAAATCAAATCAAAGTTTATTTGTCACGTGTGCCGAATACAACAGGTGTAGACCTTACATGTGTGTGTGTGTGTGTGTGTGTGTGTGTGTGTGTGTGTGTGTGTGTGTGTGTGTGTGTGTGTGTGTGTGCGTGTGCGTGTGCGTGTGCGTGTGCGTGTGCGTGTGTGTGTGTGTGTGTGTGTGTGTGTGTGTGTGTGTGTGTGTGTGTGTAGGTAAGTAAAGAAATAAAACAACAAAAAGACATTTGAAAAAAGAGTAACAGGGCTATATACAGACACCTGTTAGTCAGGCTTATTGAAGTTTGCACTGTTCTGTGAAAGGAGTAGAACACAGCATTGTAAGAGATCTTCAGTTTCTTGGAAATGTCTTGCATGGAATTGCCTTCATTTCTCAGAACAAGAATAGGCTTACGAGTTTCAGAAGAAAGGCCAGTTTTATTGCTTCTTTAATAAGGACAACAGTTTTCAGAAAGTGTTTTCCAATGATCAATTAGCCTTTTAAAATGATAAACTTAGATTCGCTAACACACGGTGCCATTGGAACACAGGAGGGATGGTTGCTGATAATGGGCCTCTGTACGCCAATGTAGATATTCCATAGAAAACCAGCCGTTTCCAGCTAAGATAGTCATTTACAACATTAACAATGTCTACAATGTATTTCTGATCAAATTGACGTTATTTTAATGGACAAAAAATGTGCTTTTATTTCAAAAACAAGAACATTTCTAAGTTAACCCCAAACTTTTTAACAGTAGTGTACATTGTTGTTTACATACACATACACACACAATTATAATGTGGGGAGGTCAAAATAATGAAGAACAATCTTCCAAATATATTAATTTGAAAATGTTGATTACTTCTCTTTGTCATTGTGATGATTCACCTGATGATAAGACCAGACGTGAATATATATATTTTTTAGCTAACGTATGATAGGGGTCCCTAGTTCGCTGGTTTGCCTGGGGTGTGGTCAAAGATATCTCCCTGGAAATATGGCTACCAGTTTTGACTTGATATTGCCACAGGCATAAGCAAATAGTTGCTCCTGTTCAGTTTGACCGTCATTGCACACCATAGGTGGGCTGAACACATGGCAGAAATGGTCGTCTTCCAAATAGAAAATTATTGGATTGATAGTTTGACCATTAGAGCATAATAAGGGCACTGAGATGTGTTCTCTAGTATAACTGCAAAGTATATACACCACCAGACCCTTTAAATCAGGTCCAGTAGCCATTACTCACCTAACCCTTCTGCTATGGGTTCACAGGCAGCTTCATAGCCATTATTTAATTTCCTTCACAGACATGACAAGATTCAGCAGATGTGAATCTACAGTATATAGGCTCTGGTCATACAGGTTGACTATCACTTGAGGCAGATCTCCAGGAAGATCAACTTACCCCCATTCCAAATCTTACCTAAAATATTCAGAGGATAATAGTAAAAAAGGCCATGAATCAGCGCTCTGGGATTTTTTCCAATGACGTACTACAAGCTCAAGGCTTCCCAGTTGTATCATGGTATGTGACAGAGATTGTTTCATTGTATGAATTTGTCAATGTCACATAAACAAGGGCTCTGTCAAGAGGAACTAGCTTGGCATCCTCTCAACCTGCCCCAGGGGGCTAAGTGGGAAATGAATAAATTATTTATTGAAAAAATAAATAGAGGCAACTGTAGAAAGATCCCCCCCTCTCCCCCTTAGTGGTCAGCTGTACTAGGGTATCTATGTAATGAGGCCTTTACATGAAGGAGGCCTTTACATGAAGGAGGCCTTTACATGAAGGAGGCCTTTACATGAAGGAGGCCTTTACATGAAGGAGGCCTTTATGTGAAGGAGGCCTTTACGTGAAGGAGGCCTTTACATGAAGGAGGCCTTTACATGAAGGAGGCCTTTACATGAAGGAGGCCTTTACATGAAGGAGGCCTTTACATGAAGGAGGCCTTTATGTGAAGAACACCTTCGTAGTTTCAGAGGATTAAAGGGATACTTCTGGATTTTGGCAATGAGGCCCTTTATTTACTTCCGCAGAGTCAGATGAACTTGTGGATACCATTTGTATGTCTCTGTGTCCAGTATGAAGGAAGTTAGAGCTAGTTTCGCCAACCAGTGCTAACTAATGTTAGCACAATGACTGGAAGTCTATGGGTATCTGCTAGCATGCAAAAATATAATGCAAGCAATTCAACAACAAAACATTGTATATTAGGGTGTGTGTGTGTGTCACCTCACAGTGTGATTATGTTTAATCACATTTTTTATAGGTCATTTTGCTGTTTGCCTTAGCAATTGGAGATGGACGGGAGTTCATGCGATCATAAAATAATGTTTTTTTGAGTTGAACTCTTTTTTTGTTATCAAAATATGTTTTTGGGGCAGAAATGTCTCCTGGAACGTGAACTTTCATGTGCCTTTATAAAAAACGTGTATGCCATCTGTAAATATGAATATATTTGTTAAATTACGAGCCCAGTTGGTTTAGCCATGTAAAAAGTGAGCAACCTTCCCGCTAGCCATGATTGGCTGAGATAATGAGTGAGCTGGAAATGCTGAGAGATGAGTTTGGATTGGTCTGCCATGGAGCACGCTTCTGCCTATAACATGAGCTGGTCAGTATGTGTAGGTAATCTTTTCTAAAGAGGCTTTTTTGAAAGATATCACATAGTAGAACTGTATACGTGTTGCTCTCCACTTTCTGGCGGATCAAGTTTTGAAATCCATGGAATTCGAGTATGATAGCTAAGAAGATGGAGAAAATTCTGGTGTTTGATTGCAAATATGCAGACAGAGTCGAAAAGAGAACACAGAGAAAGCTGTCCATCCATATATATACGGGTAACCGAGTCTAGGCAGCTTCATAGCCATTATTTAATTTCCTTCACAGACATGACAAGATTCTAGCTAGCTACATTTTCAGATAATACACGTTTTTAATTTTGTCAGAAAGTCATTTTCATTTTAAGTTAGTGTACTGTTAGCTAGCTAGCTAACATTAGCTGGCTGGCTCACTAGCTAACGTTACGTGTATGATCTGTGTAGTAATATTTTTCTTATCTCAGAGCCATTTACATTGCTAGTTATAACCCCTCCCCATCTTCCCCTCCCCATCTTCACAACAACTTGTTAAACCTAGTAGGTTAGCTTCCTCAACTTACTCAATGGTCACAGTCTTTATTGAGGTTTAGGTCTTAGGGAACGTTTTGAAATAAATACAATGCTTTTAGTTTCAGATGTATTTAAGACCAGTTTATTATGAATCACCCATTCCGATTGGACTGTAACTCCTAATGTAGAACCTCAGTGAGCTCACTGGCTTTGGGTGCTGGCATGTAGAGAGTGGAATCATCCACATACATAGGCAAGTTTTAATGCCATGTGCACAAGTACAGTTCTTGCAAGCATTAAACCTACAATCCAGTAATTAATAACAATGTAATACTAAATATAACATAAGGTAGAACAAAAACACGAAAAATAAAAAATAATAAGAACATGACAAAGTAAGTAAGTAAGTAAGTTATACTATATAAAGGGTGAGTCAGTTCCATTACCATATTTACAATGTGCAGGGATACTGGAGTGATAGAGGTAGATATGTATGACCAGGCATCAGGATATATGATAAAGAGAGTAACAGCAGCGTATATGATGATTGTATCTGAGTGGGTGTGTAGAGTCAGTATAAATGTATGTGCATATTATGTGTGTGTGTGTTTGTGTAGGGCTCTGTGAGTGTGTTTGTGTAGGGCTCTGTGAGTGTGTTTGTGTAGGGCTCTGTGAGTGTGTTTGTGTAGGGCTCTGTGAGTGTGTTTGTGTAGGGCTCTGTGAGTGTGTTTGTGTAGGGCTCTGTGAGTGTTTTTGTGTAGGGCTCTGTGAGTGTGTGTGTAGGGCTCTGTGAGTGTGTTTGTGTAGGGCTCTGTGAGTGTGTTTGTGTAGGGCTCTGTGAGTGTGTTTGTGTAGGGCTCTGTGAGTGTGCATTGAGAAGAGAGCGCAAAAATAAAAAAAAGATACAAGGGTCAACTTGGAGAGTTCATGTAGCCATTTTGTTAGCTTTTTAGTGGTGTTATGGTTTGGGGATAGAAGCTGTTCAGGAGCCTGTTGGTGTCAGACTTGATGTACCAGTACCGCTTGCCGTGCAGAAGCAGAGAAAACAGTCTATGGCTTCGGCGGCTTGAGTCTTTAATGATTTTCAAGGCCTTCTTTTCACACCACCTGATATTGAGGTCCTGGGTGGCAGGGAGCTCGGCCCCAGTGATGTACTGGGCTGTCCGCATCACCCTCTGTAGCGCCATGCGGTCGGTGCTATTGCCATATCAAGAGGTGATGCAGCCAGTCAAGATACTCTCAGTCGTGGGTGAACAGGGAGTACAGGAGGGGATTAGGCATACACCCCTGTGGGGTGCTCTTGTTGAGGGTCAGCGTGTCAGAGTGGGATCTTGCCTACCCTCACCAGTCTAGCGTCCAGGTGCAGAGGGAGATGTTCAGTCCCAGGGTCCTAAGCTTGGTGACGAGCTTGAAGGGGACAATGGGGTTGAACGCTGAGCTGTAGTCAATAAACAGCATTCTCACAGAGGTATTCCTCTGATCTAGCTGGGTGAGAGCGGTGTGGAGTGCAATTGAGATTGCGCCATGCATGGATCTGTTGGGGTGGTATGCAAATTAGAGTGGGTTTAGGGTGTCTTGGATGATGGAGTTGATGTGCGCCATAACCAGCCTCTCAAGCATTTCAAGATTACAGATGTGAGTGCTACAGGGCGGTAGTCATTGTGGCATGAAGCCTTAGAGTTATTGGGAACAGGAATGATGGTGGTCAGCTAAAAACATGTGGGGATTACAGACTGGGACAAGGAGCGGTTGGAAATGACCGTGAATATGCCTGCTAGCTGTTCTGTGCATGCTCTGAGAACTGGCCCTGGAATCCTGTTGCCCCCATGCTGACCTAATTAAAGACCTCACGTCGGCCTCGGAGAGCGAGATCACCCAGTCGTCTTAGTTGGTGGTGGCCCTCACGCAGCAAGGCATGATGTTGTTATTTTCAAAGTGTGCATAAAATGCATTGAGTTGGTCTGGTAGTGACGCGTCGTTGAGCAGATCATAGTTGGATCTTCCTTTGTAATCCGTAATGGAATGTAGCCTCTGCCACAAATGGCGGGTGGTGAAGCCGGTGTAACATGATTACACCGTAGTCCTATATTGTCTTTTTGCTCGTTTTAGTTGTCCTTATATTTGTGTAAGACCAGTGGCAAATCATTAAAAATAAAGAAACGGCCCAAGGCAACTGCCATGATGTGAGAGAAGCTTTCATTGAATAACACTCACTGGGTTCTATTGCATAAATAACTCTCCAATCATGTGATGGCAGATGATGTTAAGCCATAGCAAATGAGTTTCTTCAATAACAATTTATGATCAATAATATCAAAGGCTGAACTGAAATCTAATAGAGCTCCAACAACCGTCTAGATATCCATTTATTTTAACCATTCATCAGTCATCTGAGTGCAGAACAAGTTGAGTGAACTTCTCTATATGCATGCTGAAATTCTATAGTTAACTTGCTCTCTGAAAAATAGCATTGTATTTGGTCAATCACAATTATCTTCTTCAGTTTACAAAGAAAAGGCAGCAAGCTGATTGGGTGGCTGTTGGAGCCAGCAAAGGGTGCTTTACTATTTTTAGGCTGTGAAATTACTTTAGCTTCCTTCCACGCCTGTAGACACACACACTTCTTAAGGATTTAGTTAAAGATATAGCAAATAAGGGTGGAAATACTGTCTGGTATCATTCAAAATAGTTTCCCATCTAGGCTGTGTATACCTGGTGGTTTATCATTATTGATAACATTAGTTTCCCATCTAGGTTGTGTATACCTGGTGGTTTATCATTATTGATAACATTAGTTTCCCATCTAGGTTGTGTATACCTGGTGGTTTATCATTATTGATAACATTAGTTTCCCATCTAGGTTGTGTATACCTGGTGGTTTATCATTATTGATAACATTAGTTTCCCATCTAGGTTGTGTATACCTGTGGTTTATCATTATTGATAACATTAGTTTCCCATCTAGGTTTTATCTGGTGGTTTATCATTATTGATAACATTAGTTTCCCATCTAGGTTGTGTATACCTGGTGGTTTATCATTATTGATAACATTAGTTTCCCATCTAGGTTGTGTATACCTGGTGGTTTATCATTATTGATAACATTAGTTTCCCATCTAGGTTGTGTATACCTGGTGGTTTATCATTATTGATAACATTAGTTTCCCATCTAGGTTGTGTATACCTGGTGGTTTATCATTATTGATAACAATAGTTTCCCATCTAGGTTGTGTATACCTGGTGGTTTATCATTATTGATAACATTAGTTTCCCATCTAGGTTGTGTATACCTGGTGGTTTATCATTATTGATAACATTAGTTTCCCATCTAGGTTGTGTATACCTGGTGGTTTATCATTATTGATAACATTAGTTTCCCATCTAGGTTGTGTATACCTGGTGGTTTATCATTATTGATAACAATAGTTTCCCATCTAGGTTGTGTATACCTGGTGGTTTATCATTATTGATAACATTAGTTTCCCATCTAGGTTGTGTATACCTGGTGGTTTATCATTATTGATAACAATAGTTTCCCATCTAGGTTGTGTATACCTGGTGGTTTATCATTATTGATAACATTAGTTTCCCATCTAGGTTGTGTATACCTGGTGGTTTATCATTATTGATAACATTAGTTTCCCATCTAGGCTGTGTATACCTGGTTGTGTATACCACTTTACTAGTGAAATAGTAATTAAAATGATTGGCATTGTCTAAAGGTTTTGTTATAAATGACCCATAAACGTCAATGAATGAAGTAGGTGAATTGGGTTTTCTGCCCATGTGGTAATTTAAGGTATTTTTTCCATTGTGTTTTATATAATTTATCTTTGTTTGGGAATATAATTTATTCTTATTTGTCTTAAGTTTAGTCACACAATTTCTCAATTTACAGTATGTTGACATATCCAAATCCATCAGAGTTCAAATCCCCAATGGGATTTCACCTCCAAATCAAGAGGGTGTCCTAGAGAATAGTGATGGAGCTCTCCTCCAGTCTTGGGGAGTGACCAACTATGGGAACAGCAGCGAGCATCATGCCAGCAGACCCTCAGGTTCCTCAGCAGGTCACATGAGTAATACAGGCAAGGGCAGGGGTTAACAGCTGCAGAGGGGCTCATTAAAGCCAGAGAGAAATTGTGTGTGTTTGTGTGTCCCTACTCGCATTGGTCTGTGTGTGTGTGTGTGCATGTTTTTGCATGAGGGAACCACGCTCCATAAAGCACACCATTCATGCTTCACAGGCCCCCATGTCATAACAGCATACCAGGGCTTACGAGCATACATTATGTAGGCCCGGGCATTCACTCACTGCTCTAGAATGTAGGGAAATATAGGGAAATTCAAGAGGGTGCTACTAAATTCATGTCTAAACCTAGTTTTCTTTACCTTATGCCATTATGAATCACATTCAACTAATCATTAGATTGTTCTCTATGTTATTTTAACTTTAATATGCTTGTACTTAACAGTGTTGATTAAATAAGAACTTTAGTTTGTTGTGACAGGGCCAGCTCTTGGTTGTATCTCCTCCATCGGCATTGGGAGGTGGTAAAATAAGGAGGTGTTTCCACGGTTTGCAGCAATCAAAATCAACTTGATACCCTCGTCATTTTCATCACCAGATCCGTGGCTTTCTATTCCTCCAATTCCGGTCAATCAACTTTGAAAGGGGACATTTCTATGGTGATTTAAACTGAATTATTTAGAAATACACCTTGAAAACTGGACGAGATTGTCTTTGGGGAGGGTAGATATTCGAATTATGTCTGTTAGCTTGGTAAATTAATAACTGTATAGACCCAATTTTGTTTCGTATTCCGCAGATTTCATAAAAACATATTATCACACAGGAACCTGCAGCCACTAGATACCTTGTCAGTTGACGTTGGAAGTTGATACCTTGTCAGTTGACATTGGAAGTTGATACCTTGTCAGTTGATGTTGGAAGTTGATACCTTGTCAGTTGACGTTGGAAGTTGATACCTTGTCAGTTGACGTTGGAAGTTTATACCTTGTCAGTTGACGTTGGAAGTTGATACCTTGTCAGTTGACGTTGGAAGTTGATACCTTGTCAGTTGACGTTGGAAGTTGATACCTTGTCAGTTGACGTTGGAAGTTGATACCTTGTCAGTTGACGTTGGAAGTTGATACCTTGTCAGTTGACGTTGGAAGTTGATACCTTGTCAGTTGACGTTGGAAGTTGATACCTTGTCAGTTGACGTTGGAAGTTTATACCTTGTCAGTTGACGTTGGAAGTTGATACCTTGTCAGTTGACGTTGGAAGTTGATACCTTGTCAGTTGACGTTGGAAGTTGATACCTTGTCAGTTGACGTTGGAAGTTGATACCTTGTCAGTTGACATTGGAAGTTGATACCTTGTCAGTTGACGTTGGAAGTTGATACCTTGTCAGTTGACATTGGAAGTTGATACCTTGTCAGTTGACGTTGGAAGTTGATACCTTGTCAGTTGACGTTGGAAGTTGATACCTTGTCAGTTGACGTTGGAAGTTGATACCTTGTCAGTTGACGTTGGAAGTTGATACCTTGTCAGTTGACGTTGGAAGTTTATACCTTGTCAGTTGACGTTGGAAGTTGATACCTTGTCAGTTGACGTTGGAAGTTTATACCTTGTCAGTTGACGTTGGAAGTTGATACCTTGTCAGTTGACGTTGGAAGTTAGCGCCGTTCTGCCAGTGGAGCAGCGACCACTTTTTGACCATAATGACATTCTATTCACGCTAATCATGCTAAATTAACTTGAGAACCAGATATGGTAGAAACATATGACTATTTTTTTTAACGCAGTTAACCCACTGTTCACAGGCCGTCATTGAAAATAAGAATATGTTCTTAACTGACTTGCCTGGTTAAATAAAGGTAAAACAAATATATATAATAAAATAAAATAAAAATGTCCCTACTTTCCCTACTAAGCCAATATGACACCAATGTCGAGGAACATTCGCAATACAACTTGAATGGACGTACACAACACAGTCCCCTGCCTCTTGTTATATGAGCAGTCCGGCATTTACCCGAGAACCACATATTGGATTTTTAACTGGGTCGTTAGTATTAGGAAGAAAAAATATATAATTCTTGCCCCGACCTAGCCCAGACCTAGCCCCGACCTAGCTCAATATCTAGGTGTTGGACAAGGAGACGACAGTGCTCCTAAAGTGACCTTTAGACTTGCCACCTGTTGAACTGAATGCATTTTGTATAGGAAACAGTTTTTATGACATTTATAATGTAAAGGAAAATCGTACATCGCCTTGGTTCGTACAATTGCCCTTATTTTAGCGCCCCAAAAAAGTAATACTTCCAGATCAACTGTAATGCCAATACCATTGTAAAGCACAATTTCTCCGCTTTCCAACAGAATCAATTACATGATCTAAACGCTGCCCGTTTCTGCATAATTCAAGCAGGCAATGAGCCCCGTCGGGTCTTTCTAAAAATGGCGGGTGGGGAAGTGAAACTAATGCGTGATAGTGAGAAGGAGAGATGTTGTGTGGGAAAATGGCTTTTTTTTCACTCGAACTGTCCAACTTATCACCTTATCGCCTCTAAAATGTAAATAAAACACTATAAAGAGTTTATATAATGTGTCATTACATACCCATTTGTAGGTTTGTGTCGAAGTTGAATCGGGTTTTTAGGGCGGTGCTAAAGTGATCTTAGAAGTTAACAGCGGCTTTGAGAATGATGATCGCATGCAATGATGACGCAAAAAATGACGAGGTATCCCCCCTTACCCCCGTCACTGTGCATTTCTTGTTTTTAAAGGATGAGAGAAGTGCTACACCTGGTGGAGAGAGATTGTAAGACAAAAATAGTTGCTTTATGCGTGCTGTACGTTATGGAATGACACGTCACGATGTAACGGAGGGTCAGTTTTTTCAACTTTTCTTCAATTCTATAAAGCCATTACCATGTCGATCAACGCTTGAATAGAAATGTAGTTCACACCCCCGATTTTGAAGTCAACACAGTCCCATTTGTTTTCTTTGTGGCCTCGTTTTGAATGTTGCGGTTACGCACATTTGTACGGAATAGGGTGAATTTATGTTAGTGCTATCACATGATAATTTATCTCCATTAAGAATCAACGATATGCTACCTTTTAGTAGCATTTCTGACAATGCTAACATCTTATTTTTTCCCCAGCCGAATCGCAGAGTTCAAAAACCGGACCAAAGCGCTAATAGCTGGCTAACACTAGTCGGATGAGAGGCGAGCAAAGGAAGCTAGCTGTATTTCGCTATGGAAGGTTTTTCACATGGCCGAAGTCACCTGTGTAAACTGTTGGCCTTGACACTTGCGTGTAATCAGAGCACAAACAAATAAGATAGCAAACGTCCTGCTACTATTGCTAGCTATCTAGCCAACTAACATGAGCCAATAACGTTAGCAAGCTAGCTACAAGCTAACAAGGCTGTAACATTAGCTGTATGGATAGATCGCGATGCCCTGATTTAACACAGCGTCAAGGTAATTTTCAATGTATTCCCAAAAAAGCTGAATTTGCCATCCAAGTAAAAAGTAGCCAGGGCGGTGTGGGTGTACCCAGAGTAAGCCACAGATATCATTGCTTGGTTGTGCAACCATTGCGCAGTCAAAGGAAAGCGCCATGTCAACACATCGACTGATGATTTTTTCTTTATTTTTTATAAACGTTCCATCAGTACTTGTGAAGGAACAACAACAAAAGCTTCCTGTCATCACCAGACTGTCTAATTAAACAGTGTCAAAAATAGTGTCAACATCATCAATACTGCGGTACAACTCACATTATTGTGGGAGCATACTTCAGTACAACTCACATTATTGTGGGAGCATACTTCAGTACAAATCACATTATTGTGGGAGCATACTTCAGTACAACTCACATTATTGTGGGAGCATACTTCAGTACAAATCACATTATTGTGGGAGCATACTTCAGTACAACTCACATTATTGTGGGAGCATACTTCAGTACAACTCACATTATTGTGGGAGCATACTTCAGTACAAATCACATTATTGTGGGAGCATACTTCAGTACAACTCACATTATTGTGGGAGCATACTTCAGTACAAATCACATTATTGTGGGAGCATACTTCAGTACAAATCACATTATTGTGGGAGCATACTTCAGTACAACTCACATTATTGTGGGAGCATACACATTATTGTTCACATTATTGTACAAAGTACAACTCACATTATTGTGGGAGTACAAATCACTTCAGTACAACTCACATTCTTGTGGGAGCATACTTCAGTACAAATCACATTATTGTGGGAGCATACTTCAGTACAAATCACATTATTGTGGGAGCATACTTCAGTACAAATCACATTATTGTGGGAGAATACTTCAGTACAAATCACATTATTGTGGGAGAATACTGCGGTACAAATCAAATTATTGTGGGAGCATACTGCGGTACAAATCACATTATTGTGGGAGCATACTGCGGTACAAATCACATTATTGTGGGAACATACTGCAGTACAAATCACATTATTGTGGGAACATACTTCAGTACAACTCACATTATTGTGGGAGCATACTTCAGTACAACTCACATTAATGTGGGAGCATACTTCAGTACAAATCACATTATTGTGGGAGCATACTTCAGTACAAATCACATTATTGTGGGAGCATACTTCAGTACAAATCACATTATTGTGGGAGCATACTTCAGTACAAATCACATTATTGTGGGAGCATACTTCAGTACAAATCACATTATTGTGGGAGCATACTTCAGTACAAATCACATTATTGTGGGAGAATACTTCAGTACAAATCACATTATTGTGGGAGAATACTGCAGTACAAATCAAATTATTGTGGGAGCATACTGCGGTACAAATCACATTATTGTAGGGGCATACTGCGGTACAAATCACATTATTGTGGAAGCATACTGCGGTACAAATCACATTATTGTGGGAGCATACTTCAGTACAACTCACATTATTGTGGGAGCATACTTCAGTACAAATCACATTATTGTGGGAGCATACTTCAGTACAAATCACATTATTGTGGGAGCATACTTCAGTACAAATCACATTATTGTGGGAGCATACTTCAGTACAAATCACATTATTGTGGGAGCATACTTCAGTACAAATCACATTATTGTGGGAGAATACTTCAGTACAAATCACATTATTGTGGGAGAATACTTCAGTACAAATCACATTATTGTGGGAGAATACTGCGGTACAAATCACATTATTGTGGGAGCATACTGCGGTACAAATCACATTATTGTGGGAGCATACTGCGGTACAAATCACATTATTGTGGGAGCATACTGCGGTACAAATCACATTGTCGGAGCATACTGCGGTACAAATCACATTATTGTGGGAGCATACTGCGGTACAAATCACATTATTGTGGGAGCATAATGCGGTACAAATCACATTATTGTGGGAGCATACTGCGGTACTAATCACATTATTGTGGGAGCATACTGCGGTACAAATCAAATTATTGTGGGAGCCACTGCGGTAAAATGAAATGATTGTGGGAGCATACTGCGGTACAAATCAAATTATTGTGGGAGCATACTTCAGTACAACTCACATTATTGCGGGAGCATACTGCGGTACAACTCACATTATTGTGGGAGCATACTTCAGTACAAATCACATTATTGTGGGAGCATACTTCAGTACAAATCACATTATTGTGGGAGCATACTTCAGTACAAATCACATTATTGTGGGAGCATACTTCAGTACAAATCACATTATTGTGGGAGAATACTTCAGTACAACTCACATTATTGCGGGAGCATACTTCAGTACAACTCACATTATTGTGGGAACATACTGCAGTACAAATCACATTATTGTGGGAGCATACTTCAGTACAAATCAAATTATTGTGGGAGAATACTTCAGTACAAATCACATTATTGTGGGAGAATACTGCAGTACAAATCAAATTATTGTGGGAGCATAGTACAAATCACATTATTGTGGGAGCATACTGCAGTACAAATCACATTATTGTGGAGCATACTGCAGTACAACTCACATTATTGTGGGAGCATACTTCAGTACAACTCACATTATTGTGGGAGCATACTTCAGTACAAATCACATTATTGTGGGAGCATACTTCAGTACAACTCACATTCTTGTGGGAGCATACTTCAGTACAAATCACATTATTGTGGGAGCATACTTCAGTACAAATCACATTATTGTGGGAGCATACTTCAGTACAAATCACATTATTGTGGGAGAATACTTCAGTACAAATCACATTATTGTGGGAGAATACTTCAGTACAAATCACATTATTGTGGGAGAATACTGCGGTACAAATCAAATTATTGTGGGAGCATACTGCGGTACAAATCACATTATTGTGGGAGAATACTGCGGTACAAATCACATTATTGTGGGAGCATACTGCGGTACAAATCACATTGTCGGAGCATACTGCGGTACAAATCACATTATTGTGGGAGAATACTGCGGTACAAATCAAATTATTGTGGGAGCATACTGCGGTACAAATCACATTATTGTGGGAGCATACTGCGGTACAAATCACATTATTGTGGGAACATACTGCAGTACAAATCACATTATTGTGGGAACATACTTCAGTACAACTCACATTATTGTGGGAGCATACTTCAGTACAACTCACATTAATGTGGGAGCATACTTCAGTACAAATCACATTATTGTGGGACATAACAAATCACATTATTGTGGGAGCATACTTCAGTACAAATCACATTATTGTGGGAGCATACTTCAGTACAAATCACATTATTGTGGGAGCATACTTCAGTACAAATCACATTATTGTGGGAGCATACTTCAGTACAAATCACATTATTGTGGAGAATACTTCAGTACAAATCACATTATTGTGGGAGAATACTGCAGTACAAATCAAATTATTGTGGGAGCATACTGCGGTACAAATCACATTATTGTAGGGGCATACTGCGGTACAAATCACATTATTGTGGAAGCATACTGCGGTACAAATCACATTATTGTGGGAGCATACTTCAGTACAACTCACATTATTGTGGAGCATACTTCAGTACAAATCACATTATTGTGGGAGCATACTTCAGTACAAATCACATTATTGTGGGAGCATACTTCAGTACAAATCACATTATTGTGGGAGCATACTTCAGTACAAATCACATTATTGTGGGAGCATACTTCAGTACAAATCACATTATTGTGGGAGAATACTTCAGTACAAATCACATTATTGTGGGAGAATACTTCAGTACAAATCACATTATTGTGGGAGAATACTGCGGTACAAATCACATTATTGTGGGAGCATACTGCGGTACAAATCACATTATTGTGGGAGCATACTGCGGTACAAATCACATTATTGTGGGAGCATACTGCGGTACAAATCACATTGTCGGAGCATACTGCGGTACAAATCACATTATTGTGGGAGCATACTGCGGTACAAATCACATTATTGTGGGAGCATAATGCGGTACAAATCACATTATTGTGGGAGCATACTGCGGTACTAATCACATTATTGTGGGAGCATACTGCGGTACAAATCAAATTATTGTGGAGCCACTGCGTTAAAATGAAATGATTGTGGGAGCATACTGCGGTACAAATCAAATTATTGTGGGAGCATACTTCAGTACAACTCACATTATTGTGGGAGCATACTGCGGTACAACTCACATTATTGTGGGAGCATACTTCAGTACAAATCACATTATTGTGGGAGCATACTTCAGTACAAATCACATTATTGTGGGAGCATACTTCAGTACAAATCACATTATTGTGGGAGCATACTTCAGTACAAATCACATTATTGTGGGAGAATACTTCAGTACAACTCACATTATTGCGGGAGCATACTTCAGTACAACTCACATTATTGTGGGAACATACTGCAGTACAAATCACATTATTGTGGGAGCATACTTCAGTACAAATCAAATTATTGTGGGAGAATACTTCAGTACAAATCACATTATTGTGGGAGAATACTGCAGTACAAATCAAATTATTGTGGGAGCATACTGCGGTACAAATCACATTATTGTGGGAGCATACTGCGGTACAAATCACATTATTGTGGGAGCATACTGCGGTACAAATCACATTATTGTGGGAGCATACTTCAGTACAACTCACATTATTGTGGGAGCATACTTCAGTACAAATCACATTATTGTGGGAGCATACTTCAGTACAAATCACATTATTGTGGGAGCATACTTCAGTACAAATCACATTATTGTGGGAGCATACTTCAGTACAAATCACATTATTGTGGGAACATACTTCAGTACAAATCACATTATTGTGGGAGAATACTTCAGTACAAATCACATTATTGTGGAGAATACTTCAGTACAAATCACATTATTGTGGGAGAATACTGCGGTACAAATCACATTATTGTGGGAGCATACTGCGGTACAAATCACATTATTGTGGGAGCATACTGCGGTACAAATCACATTATTGTGGGAGCATACTGCGGTACAAATCACATTGTCGGAGCATACTGCGGTACAAATCACATTATTGTGGGAGCATACTGCGGTACAAATCACATTATTGTGGGAGCATAATGCGGTACAAATCACATTATTGTGGGAGCATACTGCGGTACTAATCACATTATTGTGGGAGCATACTGCGGTACAAATCAAATTATTGTGGGAGCCACTGCGGTAAAATCAAATTATTGTGGGAGCATACTGCGGTACAAATCAAATTATTGTGGGAGCATACTTCAGTACAACTCACATTATTGTGGGAGCATACTGCGGTACAACTCACATTATTGTGGGAGCATACTTCAGTACAAATCACATTATTGTGGGAGCATACTTCAGTACAAATCACATTATTGTGGGAGCATACTTCAGTACAAATCACATTATTGTGGGAGCATACTTCAGTACAAATCACATTATTGTGGGAGAATACTTCAGTACAACTCACATTATTGTGGGAGCATACTTCAGTACAACTCACATTATTGTGGGAGCATACTTCAGTACAAATCACATTATTGTGGGAGCATACTTCAGTACAAATCACATTATTGTGGGAGCATACAAATCAGAGTTTACTAACATACAGTATGGTATAGTACAGGGTTTACTAACATACAGTATGGTACAGTACAGGGTTTACTAACATACAGTATGGTATAGTACAGGGTTTACTAACATACAGTATGGTACAGTACAGGGTTTACTAACATAGTATGGTATAGTACAGGGTTTACTAACATACAGTATGGTATAGTACAGGGTTTACTAACATAGTATGGTATAGTACAGGGTTTACTAACATAGTATGGTATAGTACAGGGTTTACTAACATACAGTATGGTATAGTACAGGGTTTACTAACATAGTATGGTATAGTACAGGGTTTACTAACATACAGTATGGTATAGTACAGGGTTTACTAACATACAGTATGGTACAGTACAGGGTTTACTAACATACAGTATGGTATAGTACAGGGTTTACTAACATACAGTATGGTATAGTACAGGGTTTACTAACATACAGTATGGTACAGTACAGGGTTTACTAACATACAGTATGGTATAGTACAGGGTTTACTAACATACAGTATGGTACAGTACAGGGTTTACTAACATACAGTATGGTATAGTACAGGGTTTACTAACATACAGTATCGTACAGTACAGGGTTTACTAACATAGTATGGTATAGTACAGGGTTTACTAACATACAGTATGGTACAGTACAGGGTTTACTAACATAGTATGGTATAGTACAGGGTTTACTAACATACAGTATGGTACAGTACAGGGTTTACTAACACCCAGTATGGTATAGTACAGGGTTTACTAACATACAGTATGGTACAGTACAGTGTTTACTAACATACAGTATGGTACAGTACAGGGTTTACTAACATACAGTATGGTATAGTACAGGGTTTACTAACATACAGTATGGTACAGTACAGGGTTTACTAACATACAGTATGGTACAGTACAGGGTTTACTAACATACAGTATGGTATAGTACAGGGTTTACTAACATACAGTATGGTATAGTACAGGGTTTACTAACATACAGTATGGTACAGTACAGGGTTTACTAACATACAGTATGGTACAGTACAGGGTTTACTAACATACAGTATGGTACAGTACAGAGTTTACTAACATACAGTATGGTACAGTACAGGGTTTACTAACATACAGTATGGTATAGTACAGGGTTTACTAACATACAGTATGGTACAGTACAGGGTTTACTAACATAGTATGGTATAGTACAGGGTTTACTAACATACAGTATGGTACAGTACAGGGTTTACTAACATAGTATGGTACAGTACAGGGTTTACTAACATACAGTATGGTACAGTACAGGGTTTACTAACATACAGTATGGTACAGTACAGGGTTTACTAACATAGTATGGTATAGTACAGGGTTTACTAACATACAGTATGGTACAGTACAGGGTTTACTAACATACAGTATGGTACAGTACAGGGTTTACTAACATAGTATGGTACAGTACAGGGTTTACTAACATAGTATGGTACAGTACAGGGTTTACTAACATACAGTATGGTACAGTACAGGGTTTACTAACATACAGTATGGTACAGTACAGGGTTTACTAACATACAGTATGGTATAGTACAGGGTTTACTAACATACAGTATGGTACAGTACAGGGTTTACTAACATACAGTATGGTACAGTACAGGGTTTACTAACATACAGTATGGTATAGTACAGGGTTTACTAACATACAGTATGGTACAGTACAGGGTTTACTAACACCCAGTATGGTACAGTACAGGGTTTACTAACATACAGTATGGTACAGTACAGGGTTTACTAACATACAGTATGGTATAGTACAGGGTTTACTAACATACAGTATGGTACAGTACAGGGTTTACTAACATACAGTATGGTATAGTACAGGGTTTACTAACATACAGTATGGTATAGTACAGGGTTTACTAACATACAGTATGGTACAGTACAGGGTTTACTAACATACAGTATGGTATAGTACAGGGTTTACTAACATACAGTATGGTATAGTACAGGGTTTACTAACACAGTATGGTACAGTATGGTTTACTAACATACAGTATGGTACAGTACAGGGTTTACTAACATACAGTTTGGTACAGTACAGGGTTTACTAACATACAGTATGGTACAGTACAGGGTTTACTAACATACAGTATGGTACATTACAGGGTTTACTAACATACAGTATGGTACAGTACAGGGTTTACTAACATACAGTATGGTACAGTACAGGGTTTACTAACATACAGTATGGTACAGTACAGGGTTTACTAACATACAGTATGGTACAGTACAGGGTTTACTAACATACAGTATGGTACAGTACAGGGTTTACTAACATACAGTATGGTACAGTACAGGGTTTACTAACATACAGTATGGTACAGTACAGGGTTTACTAACATACAGTATGGTACAGTACAGGGTTTACTAACATACAGTATGGTATAGTACAGGGTTTACTAACATACAGTATGGTACAGTACAGGGTTTACTAACATACAGTATGGTACAGTACAGGGTTTACTAACATACAGTATGGTACAGTACAGGGTTTACTAACATACAGTATGGTATAGTACAGGGTTTACTAACATACAGTATGGTACAGTACAGGGTTTACTAACATACAGTATGGTATAGTACAGGGTTTACTAACATACAGTATGGTACAGTACAGGGTTTACTAACATACAGTATGGTACAGTACAGGGTTTACTAACATACAGTATGGTATAGTACAGGGTTTACTAACATACAGTATGGTACAGTACAGGGTTTACTAACATACAGTATGGTACAGTACAGGGTTTACTAACATACAGTATGGTATAGTACAGGGTTTACTAACATACAGTATGGTATAGTACAGGGTTTACTAACATACAGTATGGTACAGTACAGGGTTTATTAACATACAGTATGGTATAGTACAGGGTTTATTAACATACAGTATGGTACAGTACAGGGTTTACTAACATACAGTATGGTATAGTACAGGGTTTATTAACATAGTATGGTATAGTACAGGGTTTATTAACATAGTATGGTATAGTACAGGGTTTATTAACATAGTATGGTATAGTACAGGGTTTATTAACATAGTATGGTATAGTACAGGGTTTATTAACATAGTATGGTATAGTACAGGGTTTATTAACATAGTATGGTATAGTACAGGGTTTACTAACATACAGTATGGTATAGTACAGGGTTTACTAACATACAGTATGGTTCAGTACAGGGTTTATTAACATATGTTTACTAGATTGTTATCGTGGTATATGTTTATCAAACTCTGCAATCATATGTGCGCTACAGAAGCACCGCTAACCAAACATGTCTCTTGGTTGTGAGCACTTGAATTAAAGGGTATCAACACACAAAAATGATTAAAACATTTTTTTCCCAGACCTCAAAAGTGGTCTCCTGATCTGGTTTAATCATTGTTGTGGACTTAGAACATCACATTTTGTTGTTTTTCTATAAAATAAATATTTTTTGAGAGTGAGAACCTGAACAAACAGGGAAACATTCTAAACCTGGAAAAACAAAATGGAGAAAAAACTAATTTTGGAAAAACTCTACGGAATTAGGCAAAAAAAATACAGCAGATTTTCTAGGGCCCTATACATGCATGATTCATCATCACTGGGATGCTGCCCTGTATTTGACCTCCCTAGTTTAAAATGTGCCAGCGGTGTGATACATGGCTGCCCTGCCGTCACCCTGTTCCACATGCACTCAGTCACCCGGAATAAGACCGAGTGGAGGGGGAAAACACCAGCGGATGAGGTCCCCCCCCATTCTGGGTTAATCTCTCTATTATGTGATGACAGGAAGTTTCCACAGATCCACAGTCAGGTGGTCTGGGTCAGAGGGCGAATTACATGATCAATTACATCATTACATGGGTATGTCTGTTTCAATGGCTCAGTCGGTTGGTTGGAGAGTGCTGTTTGTAACAACGGAAATGTGGGTTTCATTCCTGCATGGGCCACATATAAAGTCTGATTCAAAGTTGACATCAGACTTTTAGGTAAATCCTTAATTGATGTCACTGGGAGACTTCGAGTTGAGAGATTTATTTCAGCTTCAGGTATGATCTGACCACATTTGGGTTTGTAGGAAGTGTCAGACAGCCAAATAATCTTGTTGAAACCTGGCTATCAGAGCAGCCTTCATTCAGCAGTCTTCAGTGTTGTGTGTGTGTGTGTGTGTGTGTGTGTGTGTGTGTGTGTGTGTGTGGGTGGGTGGGTGGGTGGTGTGTGTGTACAAGGCATTAAGTGACACTTAGCTGTAGGCTGTGCGAAGCTGGCACTCGTGTGTGTAAGTGCTCTGTGTGATGTGTGTACAGTATGTGTGTGTATGTTAATCCGAGCAGCGCTGGCACTTTGGTGGCTGTTCACTGGGCTGGGTAGATGAAAGCTCCTTCTCTCCGACTGCTCGGTCTCTCAGGCACATTATGTAAATCTTACACAATGACTTCTACCTGCCGAACAAGAGGCTCTTATCTGACTTAATGAAACATTAGAATGGCACACAGGCAGAGATCAGTGGCTAGGAGAAGGTTGCCAGGCCCTTGGACAGAGAGTTATTATGCCGTGTTCTTCCAGGGAGGTGGTGTTTGAGGTCCTTGATTATGTTTTTTTTTTCTCACACTCAAAGGAGCCCACGATCCAGCAACTTCCCTTTCACAGAGAGACACAGAAGGGCTTTTCACACTACTGAGCCCAACTGAGCCAAACCAAGCTGTAAATGAGCCAGTACGGTTTGGTTCTGGTTGGCACCGTTAGGTTCTTGTCTGCACGGTTTGGTGCTGGTCGGCACGATTTGGCTAGGTACTGTGACAAGGGTACTAGTGCCCAAGATCCAGCATATGCCCTTTCTTATTGGATGGCCACAGAGAGAGACCAAGAGAGCCAGGCACAGAGAGAGAGCCAGGCACAGCAAGAGACCAAGAGAGCCAGGCACAGAGAGAGACCAAGAGAGCCAGGCACAGAGAAGGGCAGAGGGACAGAAAGCGCTAGAGAGAGAAGTAGAGACTGACAATTTAGCAGAAGCTTACTATACCAGCTTTGTGACACCCGTATCTACATATCTATATGTAATGTTTTATTCATCTGGTCAATGAATTGAATGCCTATATCATCACAGCATGAGAGTAATATGTTTTCATTGTTTTCTTACCTTGCACACATCTTGCTCCATGTATTGACTGACACACTACACAATATTATACATATTATGACATATTTTTTTCTGAAGTGCAAAGGACCTTGTTATAAAAAAGATTGCAGTCTGAGGTCAAATCGATGAACACACACACACACCAGAGGAATGCCCGCAAGCCCTGGGGGAGCCGCACAGCATTTTCCTTCTGGGAATGTTGTTATAAGGGAATCTGTTCCCAGATCCAAAAGAGGCAACAGGAAGTGGAAGTGGCAGCAGGGGTGTTGCCAGGGCTGGACATCATTGGTTGATCCTGGCAGTGACACCAAATGACTCTGGACCCTTTCTCAGCATCTCCCCTCAAGTATTTGTCCCACATGGTGTAGTTTCACATGTGATATCCCCAGGGTATAGAAACTAGTTACTTGGGTAATTTTGTGACGCCGCTAATGTCAAAAGGTTGTGGGTCATCCTCATGTTTTGATGATGTGAAAAGAGTCCACGATCATGTTTCAAACTGATGATTCCGAGTGATGTCAGCAGATGTTTAATGTTCGCTATTGAGGAAATCCAGTTGCATATATTCTTTAATTGTCCCCTTCTCTCCCCCTGTCCTCGCACTCCGAGGACATCTCCAAAACACAGCATTACTACTTAAGTCTGTATATACTGTATTATAGACGTAAGCTCTTACTTAATTCACAACCCTGCCATTTTAAAAATGAAAAGTTAGCTGCTGTACCTGTCATTTCAAACTCTGGCTTCAGTCTCTGGTTTTACCTGTACTATTGGACATACACAGTACATATGTCTGATCCAGTTCACTCATCATTTCAAGTTTCCACCAGTCATACCTGTCACAGGAGTTTATGTATGTGTCATTAGCCTGTAACCCAGTCTATGTAACTTCTCATTATGAGATTCCAAGGATGTGTGCCAAATGGCACCCTATCCACTGAAAAGTGCACTGCTATTGAACAGAGCCCTATGGGTCCTGGTCTAAAGTAGTGCACTGTAAAGGGAATAATATGGTGCCATTTGAGATGCAGACCAAATCTGTTTAAATGGCTGCCCTGTATCCAACAACTAAAATTCCCTGACACAAAATTACACCAACAGGAAAGGAGCAGAACATATATGAGGCTTCACTGTTGTAATACTGTACTCTACCAGTAGGACTGTTGTAATACTGTACTCTACCCTCAGGACTGTTGTAATACTGTACTCTACCCTCAGGACTGTTGTAATACTGTACTCTACCCTCAGGACTGTTGTAATACTGTACTCTACCCTCAGGACTGTTGTAATACTGTACTCTACCCTCAGGACTGTTGTAATACTGTACTCTACCCTCAGGACTGTTGTAATACTGTACTCTACCCTCAGGACTGTTGTAATACTGTACTCTCCCCTCAGGACTGTTGTAATACTGTACTCTACCCTCAGGACTGTTGTAATACTGTACTCTACCCTCAGGACTGTTGTAATACTGTACTCTACCCTCAGGACTGTTGTAATACTGTACTCTACCCTCAGGACTGTTGTAATACTGTACTCTACCCTCAGGACTGTTGTAATACTGTACTCTACCCTCAGGACTGTTGTAATACTGTACTCTACCAGCAGGACTGTTGTAATACTGTACTCTCCCCTCAGGACTGTTGTAATACTGTACTCTACCAGCAGGACTGTTGTAATACTGTACTCTACCAGCAGGACTGTTGTAATACTGTACTCTGCCAGCAGGACTGTTGTAATACTGTACTCTACCAGCAGGACTGTTGTAATACTGTACTCTACCAGCAGGACTGTTGTAATACTGTACTCTACCAGCAGGACTGTTGTAATACTGTACTCTACCAGCAGGACTGTTGTAATACTGTACTCTACCAGCAGGACTGTTGTAATACTGTACTCTACCAGCAGGACTGTTGTAATACTGTACTCTACCAGCAGGACTGTTGTAATACTGTACTCTACCAGCAGGACTGTTGTAATACTGTACTCTACCAGCAGGACTGTTGTAATACTGTACTCTACCAGCAGGACTGTTGTAATACTGTACTCTACCAGCAGGACTGTTGTAATACTGTACTCTACCAGCAGGACTGTTGTAATACTGTACTCTACCAGTAGGACTGTTGTAATACTGTACTCTACCAGTAGGACTGTTGTAATACTGTACTCTACCAGTAGGACTGTTGTAATACTGTACTCTACCAGTAGGACTGTTGTAATACTGTACTCTACCAGTAGGACTGTTGTAATACTGTACTCTACCCTCAGGACTGTTGTAATACTGTTGTACTCTACCAGCAGGACTGTTGTAATACTGTACTCTACTGTACTCTACCAGCAGGACTGTTGTAATACTGTACTCTACCAGCAGGACTGTTGTAATACTGTACTCTACCAGCAGGACTGTAATACTGTACTCTACCAGCAGGACTGTTGTAATACTGTACTCTACCCTCAGGACTGTTGTAATACTGTACTCTACCCTCAGGACTGTTGTAATACTGTACTCTACCCTCAGGACTGTTGTAATACTGTACTCTACCTCAGGACTGTTGTAATACTGTACTCTACCCTCAGGACTGTTGTAATACTGTACTCTACCCTCAGGACTGTTGTAATACTGTACTCTACCCTCAGGACTGTTGTAATACTGTACTCTACCCTCAGGACTGTTGTAATACTGTACTCTACCCCCAGGACTGTTGTAATACTGTACTCTACCCTCAGGACTGTTGTAATACTGTACTCTACCCTCAGGACTGTTGTAATACTGTACTCTACCCTCAGGACTGTTGTAATACTGTACTCTACCCTCAGGACTGTTGTAATACTGTACTCTCCCCTCAGGACTGTTGTAATACTGTACTCTACCCTCAGGACTGTTGTAATACTGTACTCTACCCTCAGGACTGTTGTAATACTGTACTCTACCCTCAGGACTGTTGTAATACTGTACTCTACCAGCAGGACTGTTGTATTACTGTACTCTACCAGCAGGACTGTTGTAATACTGTACTCTACCAGCAGGACTGTTGTAATACTGTACTCTACCCTCAGGACTGTTATAATACTGTACTCTACCAGCAGGACTGTTGTAATACTGTACTCTCCCCTCAGGACTGTTGTAATACTGTACTCTACCAGCAGGACTGTTGTAATACTGTACTCTACCAGCAGGACTGTTGTAATACTGTACTCTGCCAGCAGGACTGTTGTAATACTGTACTCTACCAGCAGGACTGTTGTAAATACTGTACTCTACCAGCAGGACTGTTGTAATACTGTACTCTACCAGCAGGACTGTTGTAATACTGTACTCTACCAGCAGGACTGTTGTAATACTGTACTCTACCAGCAGGACTGTTTTTTGCCTCAGTCTTTCCCTTCCTTTTTTTCTTTGTATTTTTTCCCTCTTCACTTAAAATGCAACAGATCAGCCATTAACATGTTTTTATGCTGGTGTTATTTCAACCGCATCCTGTGGCTTACATGACGTTTTTGTCCGTTAGAGTTGTTGAATCACAACAGTGCACATGTGGACAACAATGATACCTCAAACGTACTTTCTCTTGCAGTGCAAGAAGAATGGTTTTGTGTTTTTCTTTGACCAGAAAGTTTGGGAATGAATAGGGCCCTTACTTGCCTATCTTCCCACCATAGCCTACTACTGTATTTAATCAGAGAAATTGTATATCTCCTAGATATCAAAGCTTGCATTAGATTTTTTTTATAGCCTGAGCAATATCAGAGAGAGATTTTCGGGAAGAGAATAACCAGCTCAGGTTTATTTAGTGATTTGAAATGCCACTCTTTTTGAGAAAAAAAGTGTGTAGCAAAGCGAATGGGAGAGTGATTGTGGCTGTTTACACAAATTATGAGCCTGGCAAAACATTCTGCTCGTGTTTCCTGAAAATTTCTTTGATCAACAGACTCAAGTGCTTTCTCCGTCTGAAGGGGAAATAGTTTTTTGGGGGGGAAGTGCTCTGCCTTTCTGAGGGGGAAAAGGGTGAGTGTCTTGAAGTGCCCTCTCCTTCTGAGGGGAAAAGAGGGGTATTTTTAGAAGTCTAACCGCTGAACATTTGCCTTACAGCTTTATTGACTCTGCTATATTACATTTATCGTGTGCTACCCTGTTTGACCTTGCCAAGAAAGTGCCATTTTTGTGGCTAATGTTCCACCACAGGATCCAATGATTACTGTCTTGAGATTGATGAATAGTGTTATTTTTTGATCAGTACTACAATGATCTATTTACAGTGTATTGATATTCTGCTGTCCATCTGCTGTCTCGTAGGGATATTATTTGTGTGTGTTCTCCAATCAACACAGCAGGTATCTCAATGACACCAGTACTTTACTCATATTTGTTTATAGCATCAGAATCTTAGTTGTTGCCATGCAAGTTGGTTGCACAATGGGTCAGATATACCAACTGTTTATGGTATATCTGAGGTGGTTCAGCGAAACCATGCTCTCATGTGACGATGACGCGTGTCTGACACCTGTAAATCTCAGCTCCTAGACTTTAGCTAAGCCGGCTAACTTGGTGTTGTGGCGAACAGGATACCGGGATATGAACCAAGGTATTTGCACCGGTGCAAAGTTTGTACCGGTTTATGCTGAAATGGATAATAGACCAAAGACAAGACACTGGGCTTAATTTCCGTCGGCTAAACAGATCTGAAGTCAAAAAGACTAGTACTGCGGTGGGATTAGGCTGTACTCAAAACGCCCCTTTTTTACCATGTCCCAGAGAACCACGTATTTATGCAACTTTAAATCCATCAGTGAGACAATGTGGTACATCGATGGTATCACCAGATGCAAATACGTTTAATGTGATAGAGTGCTGTCCCGTTTCTTTCCAATGCTGCAGTTGTTTTGGGATGAATTTGTACTCTGCCAGGGCTGTTTTGCAGCGTCTGGCTGGTGTGCGGAAGGGCGGGTGTGTGTTGGTGTGTGTGCATGCGCGCCTGCCTGCGTGCGCGGAAGTGTGTGTTGACAGGACCACCAGACAGATGTCCCCCTGCTGCCACCTTGATTTAATTCCTTTCTATTGGTTTGTTATATAACCAGTCAAGGGCTATCAGCCGCGTCTGGACCCACCACAATAATCTTCTCTCCTGTCGGAGGGACAAAGTCAGGACTCGGTCTGTGTCCCAAATAGGGAATAGGGTGCTATTTGGGATGCACACCCTTTCTTCTCCAGATGGATATTAATTTAAGACGAGCCAGGGTTAGACTGTTTGGGCCAGTTATTTTGACGACTGGCAAACGGGACCCCAATGGGACCCCATTGGTTGGTTCAGGTTTTAGGTCATGCCAGTGTTATATTCAGTGTTCCGTATAGACCTATCTTATTCAGTGTTCCGTATAGACCTATCTTATTCAGTGTTCCGTATAGACCTATCTATTCAGTGTTCCGTATAGACCTATCTATTCAGTGTTCCGTATAGACCTATCTTATTCAGTGTTCCGTATAGACCTATCTTATTCAGTGTTCCGTATAGACCTATCTATTCAGTGTTCCGTATAGACCTATCTATTCAGTGTTCCGTATAGACCTATCTTATTCAGTGTTCCGTATAGACCTATCTATTCAGTGTTCCGTATAGACCTATCTATTCAGTGTTCCGTATAGACCTATCTATTCAGTGTTCCGTATAGACCTATCTATTCAGTGTTCCGTATAGACCTATCTTATTCAGTGTTCCGTATAGACCTATCTTATTCAGTGTTCCGTATAGACCTATCTATTCAGTGTTCCGTATAGACCTATCTATTCAGTGTTCCGTATAGACCTATCTTATTCAGTGTTCCGTATAGACCTATTTTATTCAGTGTTCCGTATAGACCTATCTATTCAGTGTTCCGTATAGACCTATCTATTCAGTGTTCCGTATAGACCTATCTATTCAGTGTTCCGTATAGACCTATCTATTCAGTGTTCCGTATAGACCTATCTATTCAGTGTTCCGTATAGACCTATCTTATTCAGTGTTCCGTATAGACCTATCTTATTCAGTGTTCCGTATAGACCTATCTTATTCAGTGTTCCGTATAGACCTATCTATTCAGTGTTCCGTATAGACCTATCTTATTCAGTGTTCCGTATAGACCTATCTTATTCAGTGTTCCGTATAGACCTATCTTATTCAGTGTTCCGTATAGACCTATCTTATTCAGTGTTCCGTATAGACCTATCTTATTCAGTGTTCCGTATAGACCTATCTTATTCAGTGTTCCTTATAGACCTATCTTATTCAGTGTTCCGTATAGACCTATCTTATTCAGTGTTCCGTATAGACCTATCTTATTCAGTGTTCCGTATAGACCTATCTATTCAGTGTTCCGTATAGACCTATCTTATTCAGTGTTCCGTATAGACCTATCTTATTCAGTGTTCCGTATAGACCTATCTTATTCAGTGTTCCGTATAGACCTATCTTATTCAGTGTTCCGTATAGACCTATCTTATTCAGTGTTCCGTATAGACCTATCTTATTCAGTGTTCCGTATAGACCTATCTATTCAGTGTTCCGTATAGAACTATCTTATTCAGTGTTCCGTATAGACCTATCTATTCAGTGTTCCGTATAGACCTATCTTATTCAGTGTTCCTTATAGAACTATCTTATTCAGTGTTCCGTATAGACCTATCTTATTCAGTGTTCCGTATAGACCTATCTTATTCAGTGTTCCGTATAGAACTATCTTATTCAGTGTTCCGTATAGACCTATCTTATTCAGTGTTCCGTATAGACCTATCTTATTCAGTGTTCCGTATAGACCTATCTTATTCAGTGTTCCGTATAGACCTATCTATTCAGTGTTCCGTATAGACCTATCTTATTCAGTGTTCCGTATAGACCTATCTTATTCAGTGTTCCGTATAGACCTATCTTATTCAGTGTTCCGTATAGACCTATCTTATTCAGTGTTCCGTATAGACCTATCTTATTCAGTGTTCCGTATAGACCTATCTATTCAGTGTTCCGTATAGACCTATCTTATTCAGTGTTCCGTATAGACCTATCTTATTCAGTGTTCCGTATAGACCTATCTTATTCAGTGTTCCGTATAGACCTATCTTATTCAGTGTTCCTTATAGACCTATCTTATTCAGTGTTCCGTATAGACCTATCTTATTCAGTGTTCTGTATAGACCTATCTTATTCAGTGTTCCGTATAGACCTATCTTATTCAGTGTTCCGTATAGACCTATCTATTCAGTGTTCCGTATAGACCTATCTTATTCAGTGTTCCGTATAGACCTATCTTATTCAGTTTCCGTATAGACCTATCTTATTCAGTGTTCCGTATAGACCTATCTTATTCAGTGTTCCGTATAGACCTATCTTATTCAGTGTTCCGTATAGACCTATCTTATTCAGTGTTCCGTATAGAACTATCTTATTCAGTGTTCCGTATAGACCTATCTTATTCAGTGTTCCGTATAGACCTATCTATTCAGTGTTCCGTATAGACCTATCTTATTCAGTGTTCCGTATAGACCTATCTTATTCAGTGTTCCGTATAGACCTATCTTATTCAGTGTTCCGTATAGACCTATCTTATTCAGTGTTCCGTATAGACCTATCTATTCAGTGTTCCGTATAGACCTATCTTATTCAGTGTTCCGTATAGACCTATCTTATTCAGTGTTCCGTATAGACCTATCTTATTCAGTGTTCCGTATAGACCTATCTATTCAGTGTTCCGTATAGACCTATCTTATTCAGTGTTCCGTATAGACCTATCTTATTCAGTGTTCCGTATAGACCTATCTTATTCAGTGTTCCGTATAGACCTATCTTATTCAGTGTTCCGTATAGACCTATCTTATTCAGTGTTCCGTATAGACCTATCTATTCAGTGTTCCGTATAGACCTATCTTATTCAGTGTTCCGTATAGACCTATCTTATTCAGTGTTCCGTATAGACCTATCTTATTCAGTGTTCCGTATAGACCTATCTTATTCAGTGTTCCGTATAGACCTATCTTATTCAGTGTTCCGTATAGACCTATCTTATTCAGTGTTCCGTATAGACCTATCTTATTCAGTGTTCCGTATAGACCTATCTTATTCAGTGTTCCGTATAGACCTATCTTATTCAGTGTTCCGTATAGACCTATCTTATTCAGTGTTCCGTATAGACCTATCTTATTCAGTGTTCCGTATAGACCTATCTTATTCAGTGTTCCGTATAGACCTATCTTATTCAGTGTTCCGTATAGACCTATCTTATTCAGTGTTCCGTATAGACCTATCTTATTCAGTGTGTAGCATTCTGTAGATGTACGTACACATGCATCGCTTTTACGTCATGATGGCATTTCAATGAGTGAAATCCTTCTCCGCACACAAATCACAGAGAAATAGACACAACTGGCCGTTTGTTGTGTTCCTTCACTGCCTCATCATCCTCTCCAATTCCTTTTTGATTCAATCAAACCCAATCTAGTTATCTAGTTCAAATCTTCTCTACTGCTCAAAAAAAATGTATATATATATATGTAGTATGTAAACATGCCAGTATACCATTCTACCACTCAGCATACAGATTCATCTTGGCTCGTTCTTATGAGCGTGGTAGTTTAATGTTGACAGCTAATGTGATGGTAAAGGTGTAAATATACTGTCTCGCAAATCAATCAGTCCATGAAGAAGGACTTTAATAGTCTATTGTGTTCCTCGTCAATGATTTATTACCACTTTTATCAGTGTCATAAAACCTAAACTCCACTCTGTCATCTATCAGTAAGGTCTGCATTCCGGGAATCAGTTCAATCAGAGGCAACTTCTCCTGTGTTAGAGACAAAATATGTAATTACAGTGGCATTAAATGATTGTGGCTTTGAGTGACATATAACTACTATGGTTATATGTAAACATTCTGACATATTTCTAATGAGATACAGTATGTCTGGCTAATTTGCTAAATGATTCTGTCCGTTCATTTGATTGATTCAGCGTTGCTGAAATGGCAATGTAGAAAACACAGACAAAACTCTTACAGTATCCTATCCTATTTATATTGTTAATCGTTAAATTGGTTTATGAAAATCACATATGGTGCCTTGCAAAAGTATTCAGACTCCTTTGATTTTTCCCCACATTTTATTGTGTTACAAAGTGTTATTAAAATTGAATGAATTGTAATTTTTTGTTAACCATCTATACAAAATACTCTGTAATGTCAAAGTGGAAGATTATTATAATTTTTTTAAAAGGTGAATAAAAATGCAATAAATAAAATATAGCTGTATTCAGCTCCATAAGTCCATACATGTTCGTAACACATTTGGCAGCGGTTACAGCTGTGAGTCTTCTTGGGTAAGTCTCTAAGAGCTTTCCACACATGGATTGTGCAATAATATTATTATTTTCAGAATTCTTCAAGCTCTGTAAAGATGTTGGTGATCATGGCTAGACAGCAATGTTCAAGTATTGCCGTAGGAGACAGTTACTCAGGGATGTGTTGTGTTAAATTTGCCCCAAACATACAGCTGCATTTAGGCCAAAAAGTGTATTATTTTGCAGTATTACTTTAGTGCCTTGTTCCATACTAGATGCATGTTTTGGAATAATCAGTGCCCTTAATGAGGCTTTTGAAAAGCTCTCTGGTCTTTGTATTTTAATCTATGCTTGAAATTCAGTACTTGACTGAGGGCCTTACAGATGTTGTATGTATGGGGGACAAAGGAAGTGTTAGTCATTTAAACAATATTTTTTATTTCACACAGAGTGAGTCAATGTCACTTTTTATGTGATTTGTTAAACCAAATTTGTTGAACCAAAGGGAAAGAAAACTTATGCAAAAACATTTATTCATATATTGTTTTAAGTTCATTTTTCTTCCACTTTGACATTAGAGTATTTTGTGTATATTGTTGACAAAAAATGACAATTTAATTCCACTTTGTAACACAATAAAATTCAAGGGGTCTGACTAATTTTGCAAGGCACTATAAATAACCATACTGTAGGTACACAATTATTCAATGTGTCAATCCATACAGTGTCAGCCTTGGTAGAACATAGGTTAAGTTGTGGCTTAAGAAGCTTGTCAGGTTCTCGAACCTGTCCAACCAAAATATACCTTGCATGTAAATCCTTTTGGATTTGAACCACAATTTGAGCAATAGGGTGTATGACCCCATGACGTTTCTCTGGCTAGACGCTGATGGTGGCTCGTTCCCCTTTCATCAGATCTGTTTAGGGAATTAGTACCTTCCAGAGAGACTCTGGCAGACAGGCACCTTTTCAAATACCCCACCACAGCAAAAGTAACTGATAATAGAAGCCTATGGGATTTTCAATCAAGTCTTGAGCTAGTGAGTGAGCGTGCAGCAACCCGGGTGTCAGATTGCCAGTGGTTCTGGTAACTGGAATGGGCCTCAGGTGGGTTGGCTCATTGCAGGGCTATAGAGGTCAGGTAGAGAGTTCATTAAAAAGTCAAAAATAACACACACGTTATCATACTGTCTTTGTGGTGCGACAAACATAAAAACTGTGTTTTTTTGTCCTAATATAATAATAGTATTTTGTTTAATTCTATTTTTTTTTGCACAGCTCTTTTACAAACTGAAGATAGGTATTCATGTCACATTGTCATGTGGCATGATTTGTTTTCCAAGCTAAGTTACATCTAATAAAAAGTTTTTTGGGGGATGAACTCTACAAACGTGCTATTCCAGGAAATGTTCTGTAGCATACTAACCAGAAGTTGATTGATTCCCACTGTCATTTTGAATTAGAGATGTGAAAAGTTCATACATTTGAAAAGCATTTAACATTTTAAAACTGCATAATGATATCAGAAGCATTGGGTCTGGAAAAGGATATTAAGAAATGGAACACATAGTCCTTCAGATATGACACTGGTTTTGAATGTCATGTCTGCCCAAAATAACCTTATTTCACATTGTGTATGGTCCTTTAACTCTGTGTTACACAAGAGAAAGCATACAGAGGCTTTTTGACCAACATTCAGTCTTTCAGCTATCATCAATCTTCAGTCTTTCAGCTATCATCAGCCTTTCAGCTGTCATCAAACTTCAGCCTTTCAGCTATCATCAATCTTCAGTCTTTCAGCTATCATCAACCTTCAGCCTTTCAGCTATCATCAACCTTTCAGCTATCATCAAACTTCAGCCTTTCAGCTATCATCAATCTTCAGTCTTTCAGCTATCATCAACCTTCAGCCTTTCAGCTATCATCAACCTTCAGTCTTTCAGCTATCATCAACCTTCAGTCTTTCAGCTATCATCAACCTTCAGTCTTTCAGCTATCATCAGCCTTTCAGCTATCATCAAACTTCAGCCTTGCAGCTATCATCAACCTTCAGTCTTTCAGCTATCATCAACCTTCAGCCTTTCAGCTATCATCAACCAGTCTTTCAGCTATCATCAACCTTCAGTCTTTCAGCTATCATCAACCTTCAGTCTTTCAGCTATCATCAACCTTCAGCCTTTCAGCTATCATCAACCTTCAGCCTTTCAGCTATCACTCAACCTTCAGCCTTTCAGCTATCATCAACCTTCAGCTTTTCAGCTATCATCAACCTTCATCCTTTCAGCTATCACCAACCTTCAGCCTTTCAGCTATCATCAGCCTTTCAGCTATCATCAGCCTTTCAGCTATCATCAACCTTCAGCCTTTCAGCTATCATCAGCCTATCAGCTATCATCAGCCTTTCAGCTACCATCAACCTTCAGTCTTTCAGCTATCATCAACCTTCAGCCTTTCAGCTACCATCAACCTTCAGCCTTTCAGCTACCATCAACCTTTCAGCTACCATCAACCTTCAGCCTATCAGCTACCATCAACCTTTCAGCTATCATCAGCCTTCAGCCTTTCAGCTATCATCAGCCTTTCAGCTATCATCAACCTTCAATCTTTCAGCTACCATCAACCTTCAGTCAAGTGCTACAGATGTGAGAGTGCTGCCCTCTTCTGGGGAAAATATGGAAATATTGTCAATCGCCACAGTTCCCATAAAACCGTACAAAAGCCACAGCAGGTCGGAATACTTTCTCTCTGAATATTGGACCTCCGATATTGACGCTGCCTCCAGCTATTTTATGATTTGATGTCGGGGCAATTTATGTTAGTCTTAAATATTGGTGTAGCCAGTCTATTATTAACATCTAAGGTAGGCTCACACATTGAACCTCAAATCAAATAACATTTTATTTGTCACATACATGTGTTTAGCAGATGTTATTGTGGGTGTAGCGAAATGGTTGTGTTTCTAGCAGTGCAGTAATATCTAACAATTTCACAACAATACACACAAATCTAAAGTAAAGGAATGCAATTTAGAATATATAAATATTTGGGTGAGCAATGTCAGAGTAGCATAGACCAAGATACAGTAGAGTAGGATAGAATACAGTATATACTGCACCTATCTTTACAGATTAATTGTTTTTGACTTGTGGCCTGAAATAATATTTGAAACTCTGGCTTATAGTCAACCACAGGGATTTATTGATCCTCTAATATCTTCTAATGCCAGATTAAATGTTTTCACTTTGTGACAACTATTGGTGTAAAGTCTTTATGAAGGAACATTTGATTGATTTATTAATTGAGAGATTGAGATGAGTGGTGTTGTATTAATGCTCAGCCAAAATGTAGTTATTGCTTGCATCAACATTACTCCTGGTCTTGGTGTTTTGCCGGGAGGTTTTGAATAGTGCAGGGGTCATAACGACGTAAAATGACAGCCATCTAGTAACTGTATCCTTGGCAACAATCTCTGCCCGTGTGTTTGGATGTTAATGAAAAGGATAGTTTCTCTGAAGTGCTAGGGAGGGAGACAACACAGAGCGCATGTGACACACTCTCTCCCCATTAGCTGCTGCTGAAGGCAGGTTGGGCCTATCACGTCACTGTCTCCTCTGCAGGTGGAGGGCAACAATATGTAGTCATGTGGAATGAAAAGCTGGCTTGCAATATTGAACATCAGATAAAGACAGAGTGGAATCTCTCTGCCCCTTTACCTTCTGTGTCAATTGCCAACTGTTTAAAAAAAAGGTATTTCTTTGTTGAATCGTTCACCTTGGTTGTACTGAACCGTTGTTCTATGCTGGTTAGGACTCAAGAGTTGCACAGACTTAGCTGGTCCACAGCCTCGTCCAAGGACCTTCCAGTGTCCTCATAATCACCCCAGAGCCACCACAGCTCAGACATACAGTGCATTCGGAAAGTATTCAGACTCCATTCCTTTTTCCACATTTTGTTACATTACAGCCTTATTAAAAATAAAATAAAAATCCTCATCAATATACGCACAATACCACATAATGGCTAAATGAAAACAGGTGTATAGAAAATGTATTACAGATTTTAAAAATGAAAAACAGAAATACCTTATTTAATGAAATATTCAGACCTTAAAATGTAGTTGGCAATGAGACTGGAAATTGAGCTCAGGGGCATCCTGTTTCCATTGATCATCCTTGAGATGTTTATACAACTTGATCGAGACAGGATTGTGTTGAGGCACAGATCTGGGAAAGGGTACCAAAAAATGTTTGCGGCATTGAAGTCCCCAAGAACACAGTGGCCTCCATCATTTTTAAATGAAGAATTTTTTAACCACCAAGTCTTCCTGGAGCTGGCCACCTGGCCAAACTGAGCAATCGGAGGAGAAGAGCCTTGATCAGTGAGGTAACTAAGAATGCAATGGTCACACTGACAGAGCTCCAGGGTTCCTCTGTGGAGATGGGAGAATCTTCCAGAAGGACAACTGTCTCTGTAGCACTCCACCAATCAGACCTTTATGGTAGAGTTGCCAGAAAGAAGCCATTCCTCAGTAAAAGGCCCATAACAGCCCGCTTGGAGTTTGCCAAAAGGCACCTAAAGGATTCTCAGACCATGAGAAACAAGATTATCTGGTCTGATGAAACCAAGATTGAACTCTTTGGCCTGGAGGTAACTTGGCACCATCCCTACGGTGAAGCATGGTAGTGGCAGCATCATGCTGCGGTGATGTTTTTCATCAGCATGGACTGGGAGACTAGTCAGAATCAAGAGAAATATGAACAGAGCAAAGTACAGAGAGATCCTTGATGAAAACCTGCCCCAGAGCGCTCAGGACCTCAGACTGGGGTGAAGGTTCACCTTCCAACAGGACAACGACCCTAAGCACACAGCCAAGACAACGCAGGAGTGGCTTCGGGACAAGTCTCTGAATGTCCTTGAGAGGCCCAGCCAGAGCCCGGACTTGAACCAAAATATCAAAATGCCCTGTGTTTTTCTCCTCACTTTGAAAACATCTACAGTCCTATTGATCTGATTGGTTACTGATCTGATTGGTTACTAATAATATAATTTAAAAACCCTCAAATGGTGTCCCATATGTGTTTAGACAAGGCAACCATTTACGGTGACGATTGAACATCTCAGGAGAGACCTGAAAATAGCTGGACAGCAAAGCTCCCTCGATCTGCAGAGAAGAATGGGAGAAACTTCCCAAATACAAGTGTGCCAAGCTTGTAGCGTCATACCCAAGAAGACTCAAGGCTGTAATCACTGCCTAAAGTGCTTTAACAAGTACTGAGTAAAAGGTCTGAATACTTATGTAAATGTGGCATTTCAGTTTTTTATTTTTAATAAATTTGCAAAAAAAAAGCTTGATTGATGGGGGGGGGGCGACAATTTAATATATTTTAGAATAAGCCTGTAACGTAACAAAATGTGGAAAAAGTCAATGGGTCTGAATACTTCCCGAATGCACTGTAGGGTGGCATTTACATAGTGTAAAAGACTTGTGCAAAGTGTTAAACATGAACCTAATTCTAATCTGACAGCGTGATTTCATTTGAATTGAATTGAAAACATAATGTGCATTATATAGAGGCTACTATTTATGTATTGCTCAGTTTTCTAAACTATGGTTCAATAATCAACTCCTAATAACGCACATTGTTTTCAACAAAGTGTAATTAAATCACACTGCAAGATTATAATGAGATTTACTAGGGATGTGCAAGACGATTCGATACATATCTAGACACACGGACTTCGATATGATACAGAGACCATACGTATTAGTTTGAAACAATTTGGTTAGATTAGAGAACGGAACGATACGATACGATGCAATAACATTTGTTGCATAAACGCATACATTTTCCATTCTAAATTAAAATCTGCAGCTGATGGAGATGCCTCTGAGCTGGACCTGTCTGAGCTGGTCCTGTCCAACTGGACCTGTCTGAACTGGACCTGTCTGAGCTGGTCCTGTCTGAGCTGGACCTGTCTGAGCTGGACCTGTCTGAGCTGGACCTGTCTGAGCTGGTCCTGTCTGAACTGGTCCTGTCTGAGCTGGACCTGTCTGAGCTGGTCCTGTCTGAGCTGGACCTGTCTGAGCTGGACCTGTCTGAACTGGACCTGTCTGAGCTGGTCCTGTCTGAGCTGGACCTGTCTGAGCTGGACCTGTCTGAGCTGGTCCTGTCTGAACTGGACTTGTCTGAGCTGGTCCTGTCTGAGCTGGTCCTGTCTGAGCTGGTCCTGTCTGAGCTGGACCTGTCTGAGCTGGACCTGTCTGAGCTGACTTTTGTGTATGTAAATGATGTATGACTTTGGTGTATGTATTACACAGGAGGTTGGTGCCATCTTAATTGGGGAGAACGGGCTTGTGGTAATGGCTGGAGCGGAATAGGTGGAATGGTATCAAATACATCAAACACATGGTTTCCATATGAATGATGCCATTCCATTTGCTTCATTGCAGCTATTATTATGAGCTGTCCTCCCGTCATCAGCCTCCCCCTTTTTCCTCCAAACATAACAATGGTCATTATGGCCAAGCACTTCTATTTTTGTTTCATCAGACCAGAGGACATTTCTCCAAAAAGCACAATCTTTGTCCTCATGTGCAGTTGCAAACTGCAGTCTGGCTTTTTTATGGCGGTTTTGGAGCAGTGGCTTCCTCCTTGCTGAGTGGCCTTTCAGGTTATGTCGAAATAGGACTCGTTTTACTGTGGATATAGATACTTTTGTACCCGTTTCCTCCAGCATCTTCACAAGGTCCTTTGCTGTTGTTCTGGGATTGATTTGCACTTTTCGCATCATAGTACGTTCATCTCTAGGAGACAGAATGCGTCTCCTTCCTGAGCGGTATGACGACTGCATGGTCCCATGGTGTTTATACTTGCGTCCTATTGTTTGTACAGATGAACGTGGTACCTTCAGGCATTTGGGTATTGCTCCCAAGGATGAACCAGACTTTTTTTCCTGAGGTCTTGGATGATTTATTTTGATTTTCCCATGAAGTCAAGCAAAGAGGCACTGAGTTTGAAGGTAGGCTTTGAAATACATTCACAGTTACACCTCCAATTGACTCAAATTATGTCAATTAGCCTATCAGGAGCTTCTAATATAATAATAATAATATATGCCATTTAGCTGACGCTTTTATCCAAAGCGACTTACAGTCATGTGTGCATACATTCTACGTATGGGTGGTCCCGGGAATCGAACCCACTACCCTGGCATTACAAGCGCCATGCTCTACCAACTGAGCCACAGAAGGACCTAAAGCCATGATATCATTTTCTATAATTTTCCAAGCTGTTTAAAGGCAAAGCCAACTCAGTGTTGTGATACAGTGAGTTATAAGTGAAATAATCTGTCTGTAAACAATTGTTGGAAAAATTACTTGTGTCATGAACAAAGTAGATGTCCTAACCGACTTGCCAAAACTATGGTTTGTTAACAAGAAATTTGTGGAGTGGTTGAAGAACGAGTTTTAATGACTCCAACATAAGTGTATGTAAACTTCCGACTACAACTGTAGGTTGTCACTCAACTAATAAAGCCTAATTTCACGCAAGCCATTTTAGCCATGCAGATGTGAAAGATCTGGAACAGGCCTCCTGCCTCGCGTTTATCAGTGTGCCGAAGCTTGGCACCATGCCGCAGTTTGACTAGGCAACTGATATTGCCTGAGGTTGACAGTCATTGAGCTGTAAATCATTTTGCACGACGAACAACAGTTACATGCAGTTCCACACTGAAGGAGAGGGCGCATCAGTTGTCACAAAAGATGAGATTTATTTTCAGAAGGTAGAAAGGATGTAATATGTAGGGTGTCCAATCAAAACACATCTTTTGACCAATGGGTAAAATATGTTAATTGTGTAGATACTCCTCTAAGAAAACTAATGGTCCAAACCTCATGTCTCTATCATAATCTGTTCAAAAGTTGTTGGAGTTTGTACCTTTGTAGGATGGCCAGCATTAGTGTGACTAAACCAATGGAGGCCAGAGGATTATTCATTTTTTTTAATCTGAAAAATATTATTGTGTCATCTAGGCTGGATGCTGTGTAAGAATGAAGGCAAACTGACAGGCTCAATGTTTGAACTCGTCATCTTTCTACATAAAATAATATAGAGTAGAGCCTGATATCGATTTTCATTTTATTTTACTAGGCAAGTCAGTTAAGAACAAATTCTTATTTTCAATGACGGTCTAGGAACAGTGGGTTAACTGCCTGTTCAGGGGCAGAATGACAGATTTGTACCATGTCAGTTCAGGGATTTGAACTTGCAACCTTTCGGTTACTAGTCCAATGCTCTAACCACTCGGCTACCCTGCTGCCCCTTTAACAATAAAGAGGCTATGTGCGGGGGTACAGGTTAGTCGAGGTAGTTGAGGAAATTTGTACATGTCGGCAGGGATAAATTAACTATGTATAAATAATGAACAGCGAGAACAGCAGCTTAAAAAAAGATTGGCAATGCAAATAGTCCGGGTAGCCATTTGAGGAACTGTTAAGCAGTCTTATGGCTTGGGGATAGAATTTTTATGATTTATTTATTTAAATTGTATCTAACTTGGCAAGTCAGTTAAGAACACATTCTTATTTACAATGACAGCCTACCGGGGAGCAGTGGGTTTAACTGCCTTGTTCAGAGACAGAACGACAGATTTTTACCTTGTCCGCTCGGGGTTACTGGCCCAATGCTCTAACCACTTGGCATGATAGTTTGTTAGTGATGTGGATGCCAAGGAACTCTCTGGTTCTTTAGCTTAGTGATGAGCATTGAGGGCACTATGGTGTTGAACGCTGAGCTGTAGTCCACAAACAGCATTCTCACATAGGTGTTCCTTTTTCCCAGGTAGGAAAGGCCAGTGTGGAGTGTAATGGAGATTGCATCATCTGTGGATCTGTTGGGGCGGTATGCGAATTGTAGTTGGTCTAGGGTTTCTGGGATGATGGTGTTGATGTGAACCATGACCAGCCTTTCAAAGCACTTCATGGCTACAGACATGAGTGCTACGAGGAGGAAGTCATTTAGGCAGGTTACCGTGGCATTCTTGGGCACAGGTGGTCTGCTTGAAACATGTAGGTATTACAGCCTCGGTCAGGGAGAGGTTGAAAATATCAGTGAAGACACTTGCCAGTTGTTCAGCGCATGCTCTGAGTACGTGTCCTGGTAATCTGTCTGGCCTTGTTGACCTTTATAAAGGGCTTACTCACATCAGTTACAGAGAGCGTGATCACACAGTCGTCTGGATCAGCTGGTGCTCTCATTTATGGTTCAGTGTCACTTGCCTCGAAGTGAGCATAGAAGTAATTCAACTTGTCTGGTAGGCTCGTGACTGGGTTTCACCTTTGTAATCCGTAATAGTTTGCAAGCCCTGCCACATCTGACAAGCGTCAGAGCTGGTGTGGTAGGATTCAATCTTAGTCCTGTATTGATGCTTTGCCTGTTTGATGGTTCGTCGGAGGGCATAGCAGGATTTCTTATAAGCGTCCTACTCTTTGAAAGTGGCAGCTCTAGCATTTAGATCAGTGTGGATGTTGCCTGTAACCCATGGCTTCTGGTTGTGATATGTTTTTTTATTTTTGTTTAATTTTTGTACCTTTATTTAACTCGGCAAGTCATATCCGTACGGTCACTGTGGGGACGACGTCGTCAATGCACTTATTGATGAAGCTGGTGAATCGTTACATCCCTGGTATACTCCTCAATGCCATCGGATGAATCCTACTGGTAGAAATTAGCTAATGATATTTTAGAGAAAGACCCCATTAAACAAGATATTTGTCTTGGTAAAATGTATTTTAGAACTTAAGGAAGTGAAATTTCATCATCTTTGTGCGTTTTCACCCTGACACTGTCACGCCTTGGTCTTAGTATTTTGTGTTTTCGTTAATTATTTTGGTCAGGCCAGGGTGTGACATGGGTTTATTTTGTTGTATCTCGTATTGGGGTTTGTAGTATTTGGGATTGCGGCTGAGTAGGGGTGTTGTATAGGCTTGGCTGCCTGAGGCGGTTCTCAATCAGAGTCAGGTGATTCTCGTTGTCTCTGATTGGGAACCGTATTTAGGTAGCCTGAGTTTCTCTGTGTATTTCGTGGGTGATTGTTCCTGTCTCTGTGTAGTTTCACCAGATAGGCTGTAATTAGGTTTTCACGTTCTGTTTGTTGTTTTGCATTTGTATAAGTTATTTCATGTATCGCGATTCATTTATTAAAGACATGAGTAACCACCACGCTGCATTTCGGTCCGACTCTCTTTTAACAAATGAAGAACGCCGTTACAGACACCCTATAATATGAGCACATTGTTTTTGTGAACTGGCTATTCGTAACGTTTGAATTGATTTTCTGACCGATGCACGCTAGAGTACATTTGGATCCATTTAGGGTCCGCAGACCGTTGCACTTGTATCTTAAACATTTGAATCGAGGACCAATACAAATCGGTGAATCGTTACATCCCTAAGGTTTACATCCCTAAGGTTTACAGTATTTTTTTCACTTTGCACAATTATTTTGCACTACTACGAAAATGCAACCCATAGTTAAAAATGAAGGATCTGAGTTTAACCTGAGGTAGATGGGGTCAGTGGATGGGGTCAGTGGACTGGTGTACTGGCTTTCCAGTCAGCCAGGTGAATGACTCATAGGTCTCTATTACATGACAGATGAATAGTCAGAGAGACCTCTGTGACATCCACCAGCATGTCACACAACACCCAAACCACCCACCAGCACTCACAATGCCTTTAAGGACATCTGTCTGTCGTGAAAATCAGGACACATGTCATATCAATTAAAAGATAGGTGCACAGCTCTGACTCGATAACAAACATTTGAAATACATCAAGCCTTTTAGGCTAAAAGGTCATGTTTTTAACCAGAACTAAATAGATTTTTTGCTATCGGGGGAGTGTTGCACCTATTTTTCTTGATGTTGCTATGATTTTTGGCTGCACCTTGACTCACATTGGTTGATGTGCAATCCTCACATCCTGTAGATAGCCAGCTGAGCTTGGGCTCCTCTCAGTACGACTTCCCATGGCAGTGAGTTTCTTCTTCTATTATTGCCTTGGCTCTTTGGGGCATAAGTACATTGCTGTTAAGCACTTTGTGACAAATATAAAAAGTGATATGCACTTTGATTGATTTGTCCGGAATCATATATTTTGACCATAGGAGGTTGCCTTGAAGTACAATGATACACATGGTGGGTTACTATGGCACTATATAGCCATCCATGGATAATACTGTATGTGTCCTCAATATCACAATAACCCACATTATGTAAATGTTATGATTCTGTACTAGTGCACATTGACTCTGTTTAGGTACAGTAATCAACACAATGGAGGCCAGTCTGCCTGTCTCGTGGCTGAAGTAAACATTAGTCATATTGAATGGGCCTGTGGTTTTCAATGGCAATGATAAGAGCAGGTAAAATGAGTTATTAAAGCATTTGAGTGAGCCGGCCACGACAGGATGCGTTTCCTACAGTGTATCCAAGGGGCTAGACCTTTTCTGCTGTTACACACAGACACACACACACATTCATTTTCCTGTCGGTTGCATGCTTGGATTGATAGACTTGGTCTTGTGTTTTACAGCTGGTTAGTCCTAGTGGTGCTTGATTATGCCTTTAAGTGCTAACCTGGTTTATCACTAGCTGTCATACAAGATCATGTTTTTGTTTGTGCTGTTGAATAAGGACACATCAGTATTACCTCTCCATCTGCTCGGGGACAGGTAAGGGTTCGGTCAGGGTTGCCAGATTGTCCCCAGAAGTTTCCAGAGGCTTCGCTCCATGGGCAGAATGAGATCCGTAGACAGCAGCACCAGGATCCCTGATCTGTATGGATGAGGTCACTCGGGGGTGGGGGGGGTGTCACCTTACCTGGGCCTCCCACCTTTATTGGATAACAACTATTGGACATTAGCCCACGCCTCTGCACTTGTTGGTAAATATTGAGTGGAGCTGTGGCGCTAACAAGGTGCTAGCAGCCTACACTTCAGCAGTAGGAGCATATTGAGTGAAGATGGCAACCACCTGCTTGTCAAGTGTGTGCATTTAAGTTAGCCTAGAAAATGAGTAGCGTTAGCGAGGTCTTAGCAAAATGCTAAATGACTCAATCTGAGAGTTAGCCTATATAGCGAGTTATCAAGGTGCTAGTTGAGTATTTAGAGGTTTCCGGTGTATTGTGAGGTCTGGTTTATTGAAAGACTTGAGCATTACGAGATCTCTCTGAAGATGAGTCTGCCGGCTAGCTGTGAGCTCCTGTCTCTGGAGAGGACATCCAGACAGCGCCACACACACCCTCCCACCAATGGCTCACCATCCAACGGCTCGCCATTCGCAACCAACAAGCCTATTGACATTAAGCCAAAGAAGAGATGGTATGCCCTCTGAGCCTGTTTGTTTGTTGTTCTAAAAGAGTTTAAGATAGGAGTGGTAGCAACCTTTTACAGCTACCTGCAGTATTTTGGGGGGATTACTGTATAAGGGAATGTTATGTATATATACTACCTAGTACTCATGTAGTATTTATCTCTGGAAATGCATTTTTGTTGTTGTTGAAAGAACAACCAAAATGTAGGTACAACAATGAGTACTCCTTAACTACGTTTACTTATTAGCTTGTTGCAAGGTCTTTACATAGATTATTCCTTCTGTTCTGATAGTGTTTCTGGCTATGTAGGCCCTATGTAGGCCTACTGTGAAGTACAGTATTATGTGGATTATAATTAATGGACATTTTTGTTGGGGTTGTTGGGGAAAATCAAGTCTGAAATTACAAACGCAGAAGCCTTTTTAAACCTCAAATATACTACAAGTTTTACATTTCCTGCATGGCAGGAAAGTTATCCTGTAACAGGGTGTTAAAATTAAGATCCTACATCTGTAGTCACCCACAGTAATGTATATTAGACGCAATATTCTCATCTCACATTGTGGACCCCTATTTTTCCATGACACATAATAATCGGCATAAATATTGTTCCTCGTGGTGTGTTCTGTGTGTCATCCACTGCAACGTACCAGACGTTGATCACATTATTTTAGACTTATATGACATCATCTAACCTCGACATAACCCTTTAAGGATTCATATATTTCCCGTCTATCTCCCTGACTGAGTTGCCTGATGGAAAAATCTCTATTACCTTCCTTTCAAATGCCAAGTGTAATCTCACACTTCAGTTCTGCTGTGTCCTAAAAGGCTTAGCACCACAAGAGTTGTTCAGTGTCAGCTGCTTTCAGCCAAATGCGCTAGCCTGGCTATGAGGAAGGAAGCCTTGCCTCTGACAAGACATTAAATAGACTGAAGGGGAATGATGGGGACTTGAGAGAACCCTTGACCAAAAGGCTACTACTGACCAATGTGCCCGTGTGGCTATATAGCCTACATTAGTGGTCCCTGGGAACCAGTCCTGGTCCTGAACATCTACAGGGTTGGTAGGCTTTAGCTCTGACAAATCTCATTAAACTAAACACGGTGTTGATGAGAAGTCAGGTTTTTAATAAGGTCGGTGCTTACATTTCACACATGTACACGTGTTTATTATACGCATGTGTGAATTGGACATTTGTTTTTTTGCATATTTCACTCCCTCTGAGATACCCTCAGACAGTGGGGTCACGGCCAGGGATCAGCCATTATTGACGGCGACACCTGGAGCAATTAGGATTAAGTGCCTTGCTCAAAGCCACATCAACCCTCCCCTAACACATCCCCTTAGGTGTGTTATTGCTGGGATGGAACAAAAACCTGCACATCCTGTAACTCCAGTACCAGTTTGGGGACTTTTTGGGGATGCTCAGGAATATCAGTCCTCAACCTGAAGTGCCACCCCTTTGCACTATTGAAGCGGGATGAGTTTGAATGCTTCGGAAAGGGTGGTTACATGCTTTTGCAAAGCAGAGGGGACTGAGTTCGAGTCTCTATGGACTGGAGGTGATCAGGGGGAAGCGGGTGTCCTTTCCACAAGCATCTTCTCATGTCAGGTTGGGGTTACATCTGTATATTCTTTCTGTTTTACAGCTTGTAAAAACAAAGTTCCACAAGAGCAACAGCATAAATTAAGCCACCCTCAGGAAAGCTACGTATTTCTGAATGGTGTGAGAGAGAGAGGGAACGAGACGGAAGGGAACAATCACCTCCTGGCCTTTCTCAGTTCAAGAATACTTCAACAGTACAGAAATACTGTGTATGAACGTTCAACACACATCTTGAACACACTGTGAATGACTGCAATGGAACTCCTCTAATTTGAGTGTCCATAACAGAAGACTTCATTTCTTCTAACTAATTCAATTTGTGTAGTTGCATGGATACCGGTTTGTTTGGCGTGAACAAGATAAAAGAGAGATGAAAAATTAAGAGGTTGACACTTAAGCATGCATGTCAAAGGAGAGGAACTGTACCACAGCACTATCAGTTAGGCTTAGTTTAATACTGTACTGTATGCTCTGCTGCCTGCTACCACATTACAGTTGGCCTAGTTTTAGGCTGTATACTCTGCTGCTACCACATTACAGTAAGGCCTAGTTTTAGGCTGTATACTCTGCTGCTACCACATTACAGTAAGGCCTAGTTTTAGGCTGTATACTCTGCTGCTACCACATTACAGTAAGGCCTAGTTTACTATTGTATAAACCAAATCATAATGTTTGTAAACAAAGCCGTTCTGGTAGTTCCGGGTTGCAAGTCTAGGTCCAAGAGGCCTCTAAACAGCTTCTACCCCCAAGCCATAAGACTCCTGAATATCTAATCAAACCGCTACCCAGACTATTTACTTTTATTTCTTATTCTTTTCCATATTTTTAACTGCATTGTTGGTTAGGGGCTCGTAAGTAAGCATTTCACTGTAAGGTCTACTACACCTGTTGTACTCGGCGCATGTGCCTAATACAATATGATTTGATTTGAAAGCCGCACTAGCTAAATTATCTAATGAATAATTCATATGCAACATTTATATAAATGATCAACACTACTCTCTTGTTGACAAGCCTCCATTTGTCTAGGTTTTAGCTAGATAGTTAGCTTGCTTCATTCATGGAGGTTATGCTAACTACTACAAAGCCCATATGTAGCCTCTGACTAACCAGCTGAGATCCAGTTATGGTCTCGTCGTTTTTCTGCTATCTTGTTTGAACACCGAATGACCACCAGTGGGAGCGCTAGCTAGCTAGATATTCCTGCCTCAGCTAGTGCCGTTGTATTGGCTATCTTGTTTGAACACCGAATGACCACCAGTGGGAGCGCTAGTGGGACCACCAGTGGGAGCGCTAGTGGGACCACCAGTGGGAGCGCTAGTGGGACCACCAGTGGGAGCGCTAGTGGGACCACCAGTGGGAGCGTATTGGCTATCTTGCCGGCACGCATGGATGAATGCAGATGTAAGTCATAGAATGTTAGCAAGCAAAGACAACCCTAATTTTCAATTAATAAACTGGCTTGGAAGATACAACAGATTACAAATATTTCCTTATCCGATGCTAATGATGGTTCTATAGCCTGCCTGAGTTGCTCAGTTGAGGTTAGGCTACGAGGTTATCAGAAAGTGTCTGGCATAAGCCGTAGCCTACATGTCGACATGTAATCATCGCAATTTGAGAGTTAATGTTATACACAGAAAATAACAATCTCTGTTTAAAAGACTATATTATTGCTTGCCTGTGATGTCCTTCACACGGGGTATCATATTATTACTTGTTGTTTATTGCAAACAAACAGTTTTGGACTTGGCACACTAACCTCACATAGGCAGACAATTAAGGTAGTGGCTCACTACTGTCATCTGCTGGACAATTTAGAGATTATACTATGAAATAGCACTGCGCCGTTTACAATGATTCATGTTATTGAAAAGTTGATTTTGCCTGCTCCTTACCGTACTGTCAACTACAATATGCGATTACTGATTTGTAAATACTGAGCACAACCATGCACAGAACGCAACTTTTGCCACCCATAACTAAACTTGTTCGCTATTGTGACACCAGGGTGATCTCTCCTATACTCTGCTGCTACCGCATTACAGCCAGGCCTAGTTTAATGCTGTATTCTCTGCTGCCTGCTACCACATTACATGGCAGTGAGGCCAAGGCAAGCCCTGCAGTGAGTTCATTCACTAATGAGCTTATGAAGGAAGTAGGGCACTAGGGCCTTTGCACCACAGGCAAAAGAAGGAGAGTCTGGTTACAGAGAGTGAGAGAGAGAGCAAGACAGAGAGAGAGAGATGTAGAGAGAGAGGGAAAGAGAGACAGAGAGAGCAAGAAAAAAAGCGAGAGAGCTTTAGGCGTTTTTCGAGCCTGTCCAGGAAATGCAACAGAATTAGTCATTCAGCAGCCTTGTATTCTGACACACACTCAGCCTCCCCCTGCAGTGTCCCCTCTCCCTGAGGTCTGTCATGGAACCCCTGGACCACACATTCTGGACCTCTGGACTGTGCCCCTGGAATCCTGTGCCCCCTGACCAGGTCTCAGGCCGAGGCACCAAGCGAAAACGCTTTCTCAAATCTTACAGGTAGGACCCCTTGTTGCCGGGGGTTACCAGGTAGTTTTTTTTTATTGTGAAGCGCACAGTGCTCGATCTAGTCAGTTATAGGCTGCAGAGGAAAACAATATGTTTTTTTTGGGGGGGGGGCACATTTAGGAGTATTGATTCAATTGGACAATTTTGTGCATTGTCCATGTCAAATACGTTGACTAGAGTCAAGTAAAGCAGTAGGGAGGCTTCTGAAATTGTGCAGTGTAATTGTGTTGCTGTGCCTCTCCTTGGTGCTCTTTGTTTTAATAGAATACATTTGGTGGTTTATCTTAAACTGGTGTTTGTCTCTCATAACAGTGGAAATTGCTTGTGAAAGTCCCCATATCACTGCTGTTGTGATGGGGACAGGGGTTTTAGCGATAGCTTGCATTGACAGAACACAGTCCTAGCTTCTCTGATTATGTACCTCATGTCGTTGCCAAATGCTGTTCTCAGCTCCTCCACTTCCTAAGCTCTGGTATTGTACAGCTTAGTGAGGTGAGCTCTTAGGTCACGCGCTGTCCTAACAACCGCTTACTACAGCACTTCATGACATTCAGGTGAACCATACAGAGGGTTATGGTACATGACGTTGCAGTGTGTTTATCGGCAGATCCTATCTAACAGTGATTGTTCAATGTCTTAGTACAGTGTTGTCTAATCCTAGTTCTGGTCCTGGAGACCCAAAGGGGTGTGTACAGATTTGCCACCTAGCACAACCACTAACACACCTGATTCAAATTAACAAAGGCTTGATGATGAGACTAGTTGAATCGGGTGTGTTAGTGCTAGAGTGCAAAAACTAAATGTGAACCCATTTGGATCCCCTTGACCAGGATTGGAAAACACTGACTTAGTGGGTTGGACCTTGTCCCAGATCTGTGCTGTGTGGAGGAATGGAGGAACTTAACAGGGTGTCCTCCTATGGAGGGGCTTAACAACAGGGTGTCCCCCACTATGGAGGGGCTTAACAACAGGATGTCCCCCACTATGGAGGGGCTTAACAACAGGGTGTCCCCCACTATGGAGGGGCTTAACAACAGGGTGTCCCCCACTATGGAGGGGCTTAACAACAGGGTGTCCCCCTATGGAGGGGCTTAACAACAGGGTGTCCCCCACTATGGAGGGGCTTAACAACAGGGTGTCCCCCACTATGGAGGGGCTTAACAACAGGGTGTCCCCCACTATGGAGGGGCTTAACAACAGGGTGTCCCCCACTATGGGGGGGCTTAACAACAGGGTGTCCCCCTATGGAGGGGCTTAACAACAGGGTGTCCCCCTATGGAGGGGCTTAACAAAAGGGTGTCCCCCACTATGGAGGGGCTTAACAACAGGGTGTCCCCCACTATGGAGGGGCTTAACAACAGGATGTCCCCCACTATGGAGGGGCTTAACAACAGGGTGTCCCCCTATGGAGGGGCTTAACAACAGGGTGTCCCCCTATGGAGGGGCTTAACAACAGGGTGTCCCCCACTATGGAGGGGCTTAACAACAGGGTGTCCCCCACTATGGAGGGGCTTAACAACAGGGTGTCCCCCACTATGGAGGGGCTTAACAACAGGGTGTCCCCCACTATGGAGGGGCTTAACAACAGGGTGTCCCCCTATGGAGGGGCTTAACAACAGGGTGTCCCCCACTATGGAGGGGCTTAACAACAGGGTGTCCCCCACTATGGAGGGGCTTAACAACAGGGTGTCCCCCACTATGGAGGGGCTTAACGACAGGGTGTCCCCCACTATGGAGGGGCTTAACAACAGGGTGTTCCCCACTATGGAGGGGCTTAACAACAGGGTGTCCCCCACTATGGAGGGGCTTAACGACAGGGTGTCCCCCACTATGGAGGGGCTTAACGACAGGGTGTCCCCCACTATGGAGGGGCTTAACAACAGGGTGTCCCCCACTATGGAGGGGCTTAACAACAGGGTGTTCCCCACTATGGAGGGGCTTAACAACAGGGTGTCCCCCACTATGGAGGGGCTTAACAACAGGGTGTCCCCCACTATGGAGGGGCTTAACAACAGGGTGTCCCCCGATGGAGGGGCTTAACAACAGTGTGTGTCCCCCACTATGGAGGGGCTTAACAACAGGGTGTCCCCCGATGGAGGGGCTTAACAACAGGGTGTCCCCCACTATGGAGGGGCTTAACAACAGGGTGTCCCCCACTATGGAGGGGCTTAACAACAGGGTGTCCCCCACTATGGAAGGGCTTAACAACAGGGTGTCCCCCGATGGAGGGGCTTAACAACAGGGTGTCCCCCGATGGAGGGGCTTAACAACAGGGTGTCCCCCGATGGAGGGGCTTACCAACAGGGTGTCACTTGATGTTGGGGGTTAACCTGGCATAAACTGGAAGTCCCATGGGGGTGACCCGTTCAGTACTGATAACAAACCTGGCTGAGAAGTCCATGCAGTGCACACAACCAGACAGATGATTTCTCAATGAAGTGTCAACTCTGTGGAACATGCTGCTGTATATACAGTATCAAATGCACTTCTGAAAGAACTACAAAGAAAACCACTATCTGTAAAAGAAAATATTGAAGAATTGTGCCATCCATAAAACCAAATACTTTAAGACTTTTAGTCAAGTAGTATTTTACTGGGTGACATTCACTGTTACTTGAGTCATTTTCTAAAAAGGCACCTTTACTTTTACTCGAGTATGACAATTGAGTACATTTTCCACCAACAAAACGGTCCAAGCTGCTTAGCATTAAAGTGTCTACTAAATGACCATACTGTAGGCTGTGTGATGCAATCAGATCAGATTGTCTTTTTTTCCATACCAACTTGCAGGTAGGGACTAGTGCTGATAGCGATTGCAGTCTCAACTCTATGGCATTGTTGGCATCATCCTGCAACCAACGGAGCAGACGTGTCTGATGATGCCTTGTGGGAAAAGCTGCAAATATACGGTGCATTCGGGAAGTATACAGATCCCTTGACTTTTTCCACATTTTATTACGTTACAGCCTTATTCTAAAATTGATTCAATTGTATTTTTTCCTCATCAATCTACACCAATACACCATTAGAATTTTTAGCAGATTTATTAAAAATAAAAAACTGAAATAATACATTTACATAAGTATTCAAACCCTTTACTCAGTACTTTGTTGAAGCACCTTTGGCAGTGATTACAACCTCAAGTCTTATTGGGTATGATGCTACAAGCTTGGCACACCTGTATTTGGGGAGGTTCTCCAATTCTTCTCTGCAGATCCTCTCAAGCTCTGTCAGGTTGGATGGGGAGCGTCGCTGCACATCTATTTTCAGGTCTCTCCAGAGATGTTTGATCGGGTTCAATCCGTGCATTCAGAGACTTGTCCTGAAGCCACTCCTGTGTTGTCTTGGTTGTGTGCTTAGGGTCATTGTCCTGTTGGAAGGTGAACCTTAGCCCCAGTCTGAGGTCCTGAGTGCTCTGGAGCAGGTTTTCATCAAGGATCTTACTGTACTTTGCTCTGTTCATCTTACCCTTGATCCTGATTAGTCTCCCAGTCCCTGACGCTGAAAAACATCCCCAAAGCATGATGCTGCCACCAACATGCTTCACCGTAGGGATGGTATTGGCCAGGTGATGAGTGATGCCTGGTTTCCTCCAGATGTGACCCTTGGCATTCCGGTTTAATCTTGGTTTCATCAGACTAGAGAATCTTGTTTCTCATGGTGTGTGAATCCTTAGGTGCCTTTTGGCAAACTCCAAGCAGCCTGTCATGTGCCTTTTACTGAGGAGTGGCTTCTGTCTGGCCACTCTATCATAAAGACCTGGTTGGCGGAGTGCTGCAGAGATGGTTGTCCTTCTGGAAGGTTCTTTCATCTCCACAGAGGAATTCTGGAGCACTGTCAGAGTGACCATAGGGTTCTTGGTCACCTCCCTGACCAAGGCCCTTCTCCCCTGTTTGCTCAGTTTGGCTGGGCGGCCAGCTCTAGGAAGAGTCTTGGTGGTTCCAAACTTCTTCCATTTAAGAATGATGGAGGCCACTGTGTTCTTGGGGACCTTCAATGCTGCAGACATTTTTGGTACCCTTTACCAGATCTGTGCCTCAACACAATCCTGTCTCGGAGCTCTGCAGACAATTCCTTCGACCTCATGGCTTGGTTTTTGCTCTGACATGCCCTGTCAACTGTGGGACCTTATATAGACAAGTGCATGCCTTTCCAACTCATGCCCAATCAATTGAGTTTACCACAGCTGGACTCCAATCAAGTTGTAGAAACATCTTGAGGATGATCAATGGAAACAGGATGCACCTGAGCTCAATTTCGAATCTCTTAGCAAAGGGTCTGAATGCTTACGTAAATAAGGTTTAATTCATTTGCAGAATATTATAAAACCTGTTTTCGCTTTGTCATTATGGGGTATTGTGTGTAGATTGGTTGAGGAAAAACATTTCGTAACAAATTGTGGAAGAAGTCAAGGGGTCTGAATACTTTCCGAATGTACTGTATTAGTACTACACTCAGTTGTGGTTACATGGTTTGTGATAGTGTTTTGTGATAAAGGTTTCAATGGTAGTGTGAAGGCATTGGCCATACTTCCAGAGAAAGATTAGGCTGGTTTCAAACTGGAAACTTTAATCAACCCGAAGCTGTTGCAAGCTGTCTGAAAATGCCACAACGTCAAAATCATCTAGTTACTGTAAGCGGCTAAGATCACATGTTCTCATTTGGAGAGTGTGAAAAGCAGAAGTATATTTAAATGTGGTGGCGTGATAGTGGGAAAGAGAAGATTGTCTGACCCAACTTTCTTTCCATCCTTCCCACCATCATTTCATTGATGTAGGGTTTGAATAACAGTGCTCACAGGATCATGAGAGCATAAATTGCATGTCCTTCGTAAAGTCCTGAAACATTTAAATTCAACATTTGCTTAGCATAAAGTAAATTGTTGCAGTATGTGCAAAACGAAAGAACCCAGACTAAACCACCATAACACATGTTGATGGCCTAAGCCATATTTTCAAGTTGAATAAAACGTTTGATATTGCCATAAAGAGGACATCTATAGTGTGCTGTTTTTACTCATTGAGTGTTCATCAGTGGAACTTCCTTTATTTTGTGGTGAGAAACTATTTGAGGAACTGGTTTCATAATGATTTACCAAACCAATAGTGTGCAACTGCAAGCAGCAATTCGGGGCCTCCCGCTAGCACAGCAGATGGGAGGCTAGGGCAACACTGTGTACTAGCTAGCTTTATAGTTAGCGACACTGTGTACTAGCTAGTTTTATAGTTAACGACACTGTGTACTAGCTAGCTTGATAGTTAACGGCACTGTGTGCTAGCGAGCTTTATAGTTAACGACACTGTGTACTAGCTAGCTTTATAGTTAGCGACACTGTGTACTAGCTAGCTTTATAGGTAACAACACTGTGTGCTAGCTAGCTTTATAGTTAACGACACTGTGTGCTAAATAGCTTTATAGTTAACGATACTGTGTACTAGCTAGCTTTATAGCTAACGACACTGTGTACTAGCTAGCTTGCTAGCTATTCTAGCTATTCTTGTAGTTTGTCTAATTTCAGTTTATGTGACAAAACAAGCAATACATAGTGTAGACAATCATTGTACAATCTGAACTGCTGTGAAATAAATGTTCCATAACCAAAAATATTGTATTTTCAGCTGTTTGAAGCTGTTGTACAAAACCGAAAGTTTAAAAAAAAGTCAAATCAATTTAAGAATGGGAAGCATAGAAATAGTGCACATAGAACATATCTACCGCTTCTTCGACTTGCTTTCAATTCGAATGACAGATCTATAACTCACATTTCTATGTCAATTTGGTCAGTTCGCACAAAAAGTGACATATTGCAGATTTAAGTCAAGTAAAATAATGATCTGAGCGGTAGATCTCCGCTTACTTTTTGACTGAGAAAGTAATCTTGACTCATAAAAAGGTTGGTGTCCACTGATTTAGAGTAATACGATGGCTTTCCTTGTAATACTATGGATGTCAGAGCCGTCTTTTACCATCTGCTGAGGCAAGATGATATGACGATGTGATGTTAATTTTTTATCTAATAATTTTTTTGTGATATAGTCTAAAACTAAAAAGACTCCAAGCATGTCCAAGCACCAACAGTGAAGCTAGTGTAGGCAAGAGGTGCATGTAGGCCAACCTAGAGCAGGAGAATGTTAGGATCACATTGAGATTAATGTTAGGAGTGAGGCTTAAATTCTGTGCTGTTGTAGTCTTAATGGCTTCATTGGGAGAATGCCATAATTCAGTGTTTCAAGTAGTTATATATTTCCTTATTTTACCACAAGAGGGCCTCATTTTCATGTTTTGTGCATTTCACAACAGAAGAGATGTGCTATCAGGCTGTACTGTGTCCCCTCACTCTGAGTGTATGACATTTGAAGAAATTAGGCATTTCTATCAATTCATTTGAAATTTCTGAAATAATTTAATGTTGTGCTGGGAATATTATGCATATTCCATGTTGTGCTGGGAGTACATGATCCAATTCCCACCTGATATTAATGAAACATTACATATTTTATTTTAAATATTTTTCAAATCATATCAATGCTTGCATGTAGTAACTGCATATTAGTGGATCGAGTGCATCATCTTATACCCTGAAGTAATGTCACGTACTGTGTGCACTCTAATCGAGACCCACAGACAAAAGCCACCCTTTCTACAGTACCACGTCACAGAGCGACACACAGTACAGTTACCCATGCAGTCACCCATCCCCCTGCTCATAGTAAGGGATGGAAACAGACTTTACGCTTCACAACAAACCCACAAGGCAGATCTGTCCAATCGACCTGACATCCCTTTGTAAAAAATGATCTCTATTTATGGTTTGAGTGCTGGTTACCACATTGGTTCTCTCTCTCTTTTTCTCTCTCTCTTTTTTCTCTCTCTCTCTCTCTCTCTCTCTCTCTCTCTCTCTCTCTCTCTCTCTCTCTCTCTCTCTCTCTCTCTCTCTCTCTCTCTCTCTCTTTCTCTTTCTATTTTCTCTCTCTCTCTCTCTCTCTCTCTCTCTCTCTATTTCTCTTTCTATTTTCTCTCTCTCTCTCTCTCTCTCTCTTTGTTCTCTCTCAAATTCAAATTCAAGCTGCTTTATTGGCATGAAAAACATTGTGTCAATATTACCAAAGCAACAATTTATACATTGTAATAAAATTATAAACAATAACAAATAATAATATAATATGGTAGTAAAAAATAATACAAAATTAAATACAAAAAGAACAACAATATAGTAGAAATGTAATAAATATAAAAAGCTAAACATGGAAAATGAAACTATAACTCACTTATAACTAAACAACTGTCCTCTTCACCATTACATCAGCATGATTACCACCACCATCTTTAAACTGCTATCATTACCATCACCCTACTACCCATACCAATACTATTTGGAATGATAAACAACAATAATAATAGAAATCACAATATTGGAATAACAATAATAGTAATAACAATAATGCTACTAACAATAAGTTACTATTTACTATGCAGATGTTATTGTCTCTCTTACTCTCACTATGTTTGTTCTCTCTCTTTCTTTCTCTCTCTTTCTCTCACTTGCTCATTTTTTCTCTCTTTATTTCTCTCTCTTTCGCTCTCTCGTTCTTTTGCTATCTCTCTTTCTCTCTCTTGCTCTCTCTCTCTTTGTTCTCTCTTTCTATCTTTCTCGCTCTCTTTCTCTTTCTCTCTCTCTGTTCTCTCTTTCTCTCGCTCTCGCTCTCTCTTCCTCGTTCACTTTCTTCATCTCTCTCTTTCTCTCTTGTTGATTTGACAACATCCAGTGAAATTGCAGAGTGACAAATTCAAACTACAGAAATATCAATATTCAACCTTCATGAAAATATAAGGGTAATACATCTAAATAAAGCTTAACTTCTTGTTAATCCAGCCGCTGTGTCAGATTTCAAAAAGGCTTTACGATGATTATCTGAGGACAGCGCCCCGCATACAAACACATAATCATTTTTCAACCAGGCAGGTGCGACACAAGTCAGGCAGGTGCGACACAAGTCAGAAATAGCCATGTAATAAATGCCTTACCTTTGAAGATCTTCTTATTTTTGCAATCTCAAATGTCTCCATGACACAATGAATGGTCGTTTTGTTCGATAAATTCCTTCTTTATTTCCCCAAAATGTCCATTTATTTGGCGCGTTTGATTCAGAAATACGCCGGTTCCAACATGACTACAAAGTATCTAATAAGTTACCTGTAAACTTGGTCCAAACAATTCAAACAACGTTCCTAATCCAACCTCAGGTATCCTAAAATGTAAATAAATGATCAAATTTAAGATGGAATAAACTGTTTCTAATACCAGATAAAAACAACGTGAAGTGCGCTCCAGTTCACGCGCAACAAAAGATTGAAGCCCTTCAGAGTGACACCTACAAAGAACAGCCCTACTTCTTCATTTCTCTAAAGAAAAATTGAACTGCAATTGAACAATTTATAAAGACTGTTGACATCTAGTGTAAGCCATAGGAACTGCAATCTGGGCCCTAATAAATCAGGTCTCCCATAGAAAACCATTGGAAAACACAATGAAATATTTTTCCC